>NC_092287.1:855324-920324 GCF_036320965.1 Panulirus ornatus
TCAAGACGTAGAAGCGATGTCGATGAGTTCTCTCTTGTTCTCTACGTCCACACGTGGGATACAGCAGTTGTTCTCTAGGTCCACACGTGGGATACAAGAGTTCTCTGCTGTTCTCAAGCGACGTAGTTACAGCGGTATAAGACTCTCATATGGGAGTTAGTTGACGTATGTCGTCATTTCCTGGATCAACATCGAACACGACGCGACACAAGGAAATGTGATGACGTAGCAACATAAGTTGTTACAACCCAGCTGGTGGAAGGTGTATATATTTCCAACAACACCGGCCTCATCGAAAACTCAGTTGTTCTTGTTGTTAGGGTTGCTGTATGACGTTGGTAGACATCCATCTCCGGCGGACAACGTCCAGTAACGTCGTCAGCCGCTCACATGCTCAACACGATCATCCTCAAGTGTCTCTCTTGCGTGCGTCTTCGTGTTGAGTGAGGCTTCGTCGCGAGTGTATGTGGCTCGTCAGTTTGTCCCTCTCCTGAGTGTGTTGGGACCAGTCGTGTGTTGGTGTCGAAAGAAGCCTCTCATTAAATCCCGGATAATCGCAAAAAACGCTCATGATTGAAAAAAAAAAAGAATATTTGCCATGATGAAATGGAGGATACACAAGAGACGTAAATAATCTGTATGATGTAAAGAGCTAAGGTAACTCATGTGGTAACTGTATATTGGTATAGTTAACGTGCAGAGCTCAGAGAACGGAGTCGCGAAAGGTGCATTGAGGAGGTGGCTTGAGGAGCCAGGATGGTGAACGTGCGAGGTAACGTGACTTGTGTGGTCCATTGCCACACCTACAGATCGAGGCGTAATGCTCTCAGTATAGGTGTAGACGAGACTTATGACCCTCACCCACTACCCATAGTTCCTGTTTTCACGTAATTACCTTTTATTGACATATTCATAGTTAATTACGTTGTTTCATTTACCTAAATATACATTTACACTTTAGAATTACTTCCGAAGTTTGTTAGTCTCCTGTGGTGATCAGAGATGTATACATTATTAGCCGCTTGTTTAAATCCCGCACGAAAACTAGTGATGGTGTGATGACTGCAGGTTACATCATCACATGATCGCACCCGGCTACCTTGAACCTCCCTCACTTACCGTATGTAGGTAGGGAGTATCTGCCCATTGTGTGCTTGTTCTGAGTTCGTGCCGACGCTGAGTGTGGACGAGATGATGTGGTGGTTCATATCATGCCACACGCTCCCGCCGACGTATGAGTCAAGCTAAAGCATCAGTTGTGATTTCCCGACCCAGGGTCCTCCTTGTGCTTGTCACGATGTCTTACTCCTGATGTCGAGCTGAGGCAGTGGTGTCCCCCACCATGGCAATAAGTAATCCTCGTCTAAATTCAGTTCTTAAGATCGATCTCTGTATCGGTTCATCGTGCGACCTTCGACAGTATTGTGTCAACTCCGCATCACCTCCGACTCTCACAATTCCCTCCCTGATTGTGAGTGCGTCTTGTGTTACATGAATAATGGCTAACTCCTTTTGGTCCTGACACGTGCCGGATATCAAGGTCAGGTGTGTGTGTGTGTGTGTGTGTGTGTGTGGCAACACATGAGGTAATTGGATTCCTCCTCCGTAGCACCTCCCCCCCCTCTTCTTCCCTCCCGTGCACAGAAGAGGATGTTGATTTATGTTGGTACGTCTTCGTGTTTTCTTTTTCAAGGTAAGGCACGGACCACAGTAGCCAGCTGGTTATACATAACCCACGAACGTGATTTGAACATTTGTATGATATGTACAAACACATACGTACAAGCCACTACTTAACGTTTCTTTCTGCACAGTCACAAGCGGCGGTCGTGGGACATACTGACAGAGTAGAGAACTCTCCTTTAACAGTCGAGACACAGGGCTCAGAACAGCTTCGACCAGGAACGTGTGGCGCTTCCAGTCAGAAAGCAGGAACAGAGAGAGAAGGGTTGGTACAGCTTCGTGTGTCGGGGCTTCATATTGTTCAGTTGTGTTCAGTCTGTCTACCGAAACCTCTACAGGTGATAGCCTACAGTACATTTTACTGTACAGCATCATGAATGACCCGTCCCACTGCAGTATAGTTCTGTGTAGAAAGATATGCAAATCCCGTGTGGGAATTCGGTATTCTGAGACTAGGAAGATGGTGTTGAATTCCCTGATCATATTGTTATATTAACGAATCGTCAGTTGTTAGTTCAGGTTTCCGACAGAATTCGAATGTGGATGCCTTTTGAAGAGAAATTATTATCTCTGTTAAACTGTATATAATGTTTATCTCTAGATAAGTTGACGATAACTGGAAATAATGCTAACTTTCTTTATTTTTCTTATTACAGTTGGCGCGTCTACAGTGGATGGTGAGTACACGATAATATGATGTAACTAGATGTACTGATGTGTACAAGTGTACGAAGGGATTACACACACACACACACACACACACACACACACACACACACACACACACACACACACACACACACACACGAATTAAGAGAGGTGAATTACATGTAAAGGCTGGAGGCCTTAAAATTTTCTACAATGGAAGAGAGAAGTGTAAGGGTGACGAGATCACAAACTTTAAGACTTTGTGTTTCATGAAACGCAGAAAAATGGGTAGAAAGATAGAGAAACAGATGAAGATAAAGATAAAGAAAGAGGCAAGGGAGAGAGGAAAACATGGGATGAAATGAGACAGAGATTGCTTTTAACTTGAAGTAATTGCGTCCATGAGGAAGAGTGTATTTGCAATAACTTGGAGTGTATGTTTGTTCAAGAAACACCAAGTGTATACAGTAAACAACTTCCTGATAGCAGTTACAATCACTGTAATTCTCAGGATCTTCAGAACTTGGAGCCCTTATCACTAACGTTAATCACTGAAGGTTTACGATATTTCCACATATCGCCCAACAGTATATTTACAGTATACTCACAGTATACTCACAGTATATTTACAGTATACTCACAGTATAACCGGTAATGGTACATAATCATACGTGTATAAGGTGCTGCACGTGCCACATATGTTGTGTTGTGTTCATCACATTTCCAGTTGTCCAACTGTGGGTTAAGGAATGTGATGAACACAACAAGGTAATCACCTGACGAGTGCAATCACCTTCTACTGCACGGAATTATGGAAGATGGATGGACGTGTTTGTTCAGGAAGAATGATTTGTAAAAATATAAGTAAAAGAGCTGTTGGGAAATATGTAGATATGAAGTGTGGTTATGAAGGAGGGTGTGTGGCGTGGACGGACGGCAAGAGAGGATAAAGTTTGGTGTAGTGAAGAGAGTGAGGGTAAAGGGAAGTGAAGGGGAATAAAAATACATTTTAATTGATATTGCAACAGATAAGTGTTAGAAAACCCATTGTGGTGACTGCTACTGCTATTACTACTACTACTACCACCACTACTAGTAACAGTAGCAGTAGTAGTACTGTTACTTCTATCCCTAAATACTGATATAAATTAAAGAAATGATAATGATGATAATAATGATAATAATGATGATAATAATGATAATATTAATGACAATGATTATAATGATAATAATAATGATAATGATGATGATAATGGTAATAATAATAATAATAATGATAATGATAATAATAGTAATGATGATAGTAATGATTATAATATTGATAATAATAATAATATTAATGACAATGATTATAATGATAATAGTAATGATAATGATGATAATAATGATAATATTAATGACAATGATTATAATGATAATAGTAATGATAATGATGATAATAATGATAATATTAATGACAATGATTATAATGATAATAGTAATGATAATGATGATAATAATGATAATATTAATGACAATGATTATAATGATAATAGTAATGATAATGATGATAATAATGATAATATTAATGACAATGATTATAATGATAATAGTAATGATAATGATGATAGTAATGATTATAATATTGATAATAATGATAATATTAATGACAATGATTATAATGATAATAGTAATGATAATGATGATAATAATGATAATATTAATGACAATGATTATAATGATAATAGTAATGATAATGATGATAATAATGATAATATTAATGACAATGATTATAATGATAATAGTAATGATAATGATGATAATAATGATAATATTAATGACAATGATTATAATGATAATAGTAATGATAATGATGATAATAATGATAATATTAATGACAATGATTATAATGATAATAGTAATGATAATGATGATAATAATGATAATATTAATGACAATGATTATAATGATAATAGTAATGATAATGATGATAATAATGATAATATTAATGACAATGATTATAATGATAATAGTAATGATAATGATGATAATAATGATAATATTAATGACAATGATTATAATGATAATAGTAATGATAATGATGATAATAATGATAATATTAATGACAATGATTATAATGATAATAGTAATGATAATGATGATAGTAATGATTATAATATTGATAATAATGATAATATTAATGACAATGATTATAATGATAATAGTAATGATAATGATGATAGTAATGATTATAATATTGATAATAATGATAATATTAATGACAATGATTATAATGATAATAGTAATGATAATGATGATAGTAATGATTATAATATTGATAATAATGATAATATTAATGACAATGATTATAATGATAATAGTAATGATAATGATGATAATAATGATAATATTAATGACAATGATTATAATGATAATAGTAATGATAATGATGATAATAATGATAATATTAATGACAATGATTATAATGATAATAGTAATGATAATGATGATAGTAATGATTATAATATTGATAATAATGATAATATTAATGACAATGATTATAATGATAATAGTAATGATAATGATGATAATAATGATAATATTAATGACAATGATTATAATGATAATAGTAATGATAATGATGATAATAATGATAATATTAATGACAATGATTATAATGATAATAGTAATGATAATGATGATAGTAATGATTATAATATTGATAATAATGATAATATTAATGACAATGATTATAATGATAATAGTAATGATAATGATGATAATAATGATAATATTAATGACAATGATTATAATGATAATAGTAATGATAATGATGATAGTAATGATTATAATATTGATAATAATGATAATATTAATGACAATGATTATAATGATAATAGTAATGATAATGATGATAGTAATGATTATAATATTGATAATAATGATAATATTAATGACAATGATTATAATGATAATAGTAATGATAATGATGATAGTAATGATGATAATAATGATAATAATAATAATAATAATGATAATGATAATAATAGTAATGATGATAGTAATGATTATAATATTGATAATAATAATAATATTAATGACAATGATTATAATGATAATAGTAATGATAATGATGATAATAATGATAATATTAATGACAATGATTATAATGATAATAGTAATGATAATGATGATAATAATGATAATATTAATGACAATGATTATAATGATAATAGTAATGATTATAATGATAATAATGATAATATTAATGACAATGATTATAATGATAATAGTAATGATAATGATGATAGTAATAACCAGAAATGTGATGATTTTAGAGGATAAAGGTCAAGTCCAACCATTACTGCGGTTGTAGAAGATATAACCACCGAGGATGGGGCCCAGACCGCAAGCCTTGATCTTATCTTAGCAGATGTGAACATCTGGTGTCGTAACGTGTGGTTTGGTTTGATGATAGAATCATTTCAGTTCACACTAGAATAAGTTTGTAGAGAGAGGAACTGTGAGGCCGCAGTTCAATGTGTTGTTCCAACTAGCACAGTACCTGGTAACTAACTAGTCACTTACTCGTAACGATGGAATGTAAGAGATGATGTGAAGGTGTTGTCAAGAAAGGGATAGCGAGCCCAGAGCATGACGTGTGTACATTTAGCTAAAGTGGTATGAAGTCTGGCCAGACTCGCTCCCCCTCCTCCACTCTCCCTGGCTGTCAGTGATTTCCTGCAAGGTATACACCAGTGTGGGGCAGCAGGACGGAGGAGGTACAGTGTAAAGAAACGAAGTTGGTCTGCCGGGTTGACTTTCACAGATGAGAGTAAATGTTGGAGACGAGATGTATGAACCATCACAGAACATGCACCACACCAGCTGGATTCAAGTTAACTCCTCCGTCTCATAACAAAATGTTTCTGATAGAGTATCGCTTATTTTCATATTGTTAACTTATCTATCAAAAACATACACGTTAAAGTATATCCATGACTGTATGTAGTTCGTATACCACGCTCGTTACAGCGAGAAATATGTTGATTACTCTGATGTGCGTGCCATTGTTCACACAAATATTGTGAGGTAATTAATAGTCATTCTGTAAGCCCCAAATTAATTCATTTGCGCATGAAGTCACCCATAAACTTGTATGAAAAAAAAAAACATTCAAACAACCGTACAGCTGCTAGGTGGAACTACTAATGATGTCATACACTACGAAAACATAGCACGTCATCATGAGAGAAATTGTGTGTGTGTGTGTGTGTGTGTGTGTGTGTGTGTTGCATTCAGTTTACAAGATGCCTCCAAAATATAGACAGCAGAGAGTCTGCAGCGTTGCAGGCGGGGAGGTAAAGTCTCCCTACATAAACATTTTCTTAGATAAGTCTTTTGAGGAATTTTCAAACATATAAGTATATATCTGTCTTTCTATATATCTATGTGCATCTTTATCTATCTTTCTAATTACAGATATCTGTTCGTCTGTTTATTTGTCTGTCTGTCTTTCTGTCTATGCATGTATCTATCTATATTCCTTGAGAGGGATATGTACTAGGCATTGATGGATCTACAGAAGGCATATGATAGGGTTGATAGAGATGATCTGTGTAAGGTATTAAGATCATGTGGTGGTGCAGACTGTAAACTGTTAGAAGCAGTTTTTATGAAGGGTTTAAGGATAGTGTACAGGTAGGAAGAGAGAGGCGAATGGTTCCAAGTGAAGATTGTGTGTTGCTGGAGTGCCAGTGTATCATGCAGGACGATGGTAGAGAAGGTGGATCGTCAGGCAAGATCCTCTGACAGACAGAAAATTGCCTCAGTGGCAGACACAATGGAGTCATGACGTTAGAGAAGTCTTCTGAAAATGTGTTGGGTCATTAAAGGCGTGCAGAAACACTACGAACTATTGATAAGGTCCAGACGAGAGCAACAAAGGTGACACCAGAATTTAGATACACGAGTGAAAATGAGAAGCCCTAAAATTGTCCACTACGGAAGAAAGAAGAGGGAAGCGTGATCTGATCAAAACATTTTAGTTTGTAATCCAGTTTGATGACGTCACAAGTGACCCGTTCGAAAGATGCAAAGTTCGATCAAGACATTAAGGAAAATCTCGCTTAAAAAACATTAAAAAGAAATTCTGTGGTACGATAGGTGGGTGAATGAAATAACTGAGTCAACAAACTGTTAATGCGGATACCTTACTGTAACTTATGAAGCTGTATGATAACAGAGAGAGTTCAGGAGATGGGTAACCCACGAACCTAGTCAATATATTTGAATTCCTTCATAATGTAAAGTTGGGAGCCGTACTGTGCAGGGAGGTCATGACACACTCACACGTTAAGCATCAGGTCAGGAGGAACAAGCGTTGCTGGGCAGAGGTCGACCTTGGCCGGGCTAAGCTGCCTACCTCAAAGTCAGACCTGCCACAACGATCCAGGGTAATTACTGCCTTCACCAGTACCAATTGTAGGGCAGGCATGATGGACGTAACCCACGAATATAGACCAGCACCTCCCTCCCTCCACCACAACCAACACAAAAACCATCGCCACCACCACCACCTCCACCACAGCCTTCACCTCCACCACAACCATCACCACAACCACCACCACAACAACAACCACCGCAACAACCACCATAACCTTCGCCATAACCACCACCACAACCACCATCTCCACCACAACCACATCCACCCCCGCAAACATCACCTCCACGAACACCACTACAACCACATAACCATCACTAACTACTATAGCCACCATATTCATCACAACCCCTCCCGCCACAACCACCGGCACCCGCTGCTTACACTGTGTTTACAACCTTAACATTACCAATGATATTTTTACCCAAAATGTTTGCTATTACAGCCTGTATTGATCCAACGGACGCTCCCCCTCCCAGCTTTTGTTTGAAGACGATAATGATAACTAGACGTGCGAGAGGTTATTGGTGGATACCAACTGCTTGTTATCCGGATACCGACAGAAACAGACGAAGACAGGCAGCATCCGCTCACGTCAATCTCTAGCTGTCATGTGTAATGCACCAAAACCGCAGCTCATTATCCACATCCAGGCCCCACAGACCTTTCCGTGGTTTACCACAGATGCTTTACATGCCCTGGTTCAGTCCATTGAAATCATATTGACCCCTGCATACCAAATCTTTCCAATTCATTCTATCCCGCGCACGCCTTTCACCCTCCTGCATGTTCAGGCCCCGGTCGCTTAAAAGCTTTTCCACTTTATCCTTCCACTTCCATTTTGTTCTCCTTGGTCTTCGTGTTCCCTCCACCTCTGACACATATTGTTTCCTCTTTTCCTCAAACCTCTAAGATCTTCACCCTTGCCTCCACAAGATAGTGGTTAGACATCCCACCTCTCAGCACATTTACATCTAAAAGTCTCTCTTTTACAAGCCTTATATGTAATCCGAAAATGTCCCGTGACCATCTTTCCTACTTACATACGCATACTTGAGTATGTCCCTCCTTTTCAATTAGGTATTCACAATCACCAACCCTTTCTCAGCACACAACACCACTAACCACTCACCATTTCCACTCATGATACTGAATACCCCATACCCCCCCAGTTAAATCCTCCACTGGTATATATATATATATATATATATATATATATATATATATATATATATATATATATATATATATATATATATATATATATATAATTCACATTTATCCCAAGACTCTTTCCAGAGTCTTCCGCAGCCCAAGGGTTCGTTACATCCAGTAGCAGGGAAAGTTGGACCCCTTTGGAGTGATAAGTTCTTTGACGAGACTGTACCAGCAGTGTTGCAGCCTCGCTAGAGGTGACTTCCCACACCTCACGCAGGTGGAGTCCGGTAACACCTATATATCACAAACATATTTTGGATAGTATAGAAGAACAGTTCTAACTGGTGTTAGCGTCATGATGAGGATGGTGAGGGGCAGGCGGTGGTCGGAGTCTCTGCTGCTAGGACGGTACTGTTACCCCATGAAGGCTGCAGGTGTCGTCATCGAGGCCTGTGCCACATGACGGTGACAGATGGTTGAAGGAACGCAGAGGAGGCCCGTAACATCTCCATCACTGGGTAATGTCAACCAGCTGTCTGGCAGCTGGTGACACAGTGTAACGTGTCTCCCTCATCATCATGTGACTCATGGCACTCATCAAACGACTCGTGCGATTCATCCTGAGTAAAAGCTGAAGTGAGATTCATTTTAGATAACGCCCTGAGGGAATGTCAGGTCCTTCTGTTGATGTGACCATTCAGGGTAAAGCCCTGTGGAAATATTAGGTCCTTCTTCTGACGTCACCATCTAGGATAAGGCCCCAAGGGAATGTCATGTCCTTCTGCTGATATAAGCACCAAGTATAAGACCCTGAGGGAGTGTCAGGTACTCTTGCTGATGCGTTATGTTGTCAGAGTAATGACCCTTAGGGCGTGTCGGGACCTCTGACTAACGTTTGGTCTCCCTGCACCAGACCCTGGGGGATCGTCAGGTCTCAGGGAGAAGCCGGGTAGGAGGCAGGAATTACGGTAAATAACGTAAAGATCGTCTCTCGCTGCGAAAATCCTCTGTGGGTTGTCTTAGTCGAGAAGAACATTTAAAAAACTTTTACACTACGAGTATATTTGACTTTATCAGTGCATATCAAATACATTATCAGAAATGACTAGTAGTTTTCCTGGAACAGCATTTTGTTCGATGTAAAATACATGACGAAAACCAAACACTTTACCTTATAACCTTCCGATCTTAGAGAGATGTTTCTCGTATTTCTAATAGTCTTCGGTTAGAATACCGTTATATTACAACGATATTCTATTAATACTTTACTTGATATAATACATTCACGGAATTGTAATACTTTTGCTGAAATATCATACGTATTACAGTAAGAAGTGGGATAACATCATGACGAAAACAATCAACTTTCGTTTTCTTTCGTTGTTTCAAAAATGTTACCGTAATCACTTTCCGAGTGATTTTCAGTTAAAAAAAAAACTATTGTATTACAATGATTTTCTATTCTAATTGATTTGAAAAATACTTGAATGGAAATATACAGTATTTTTGCTGAAACTTTCCGCGTTTCAGTGTAAAATTCCGTGATAACAAATGGGAAACAATCTGCCTTCGGCTCTCGGTGATTAAGGCTCGGCGACCCTCAGGTTACAGGATGTAGAATGTTTACTTTAGTGAGGATGTTCTTAAGTGAGTTTTATATGCCATAAAATATGGTGCTTATTACCTTAATTTGTTGTACCATTACCCATAAAAACTTGGGTCGACCTATACACGAGGTACATTTATAAACGAGTTTATAAGGTATATTCTTTATTCATAGTAGCCTATACCCTGTTCACTCAGATCTGATGGCTGGGCGGACACAAAGCTTAGCTGGTATCATATTTTTGGAAAATAAGAAGCAAGACAATAAGCGTATAAACACAGTTCCAACGTACAGTAATATTAAAGGCTGCTTAGGAAAGGCAAAGCTCCACGACCAGGGATGTGCCGTATCAGCTAGACGGTATGTGTTTTACGAATCGTTTTCAGTTAAATCATTTCTCTTCCTTGGGTTGTGAACAGTCTAGTGTTTTGGCAAGATGGGGCGTACATATTTAATGTCGTCACTGCTGGATGTCGCCAGTGACAGCCTGGTGGGTCACCGGTCCTGGGTACAGTCGAGTACTTATGATTAGTCTCCTTTTACAGTACTTTTATATGTACTTTTATGCAATTGCACAGTATAACTAAACCTGCGTTTCAACGAGTAAATAACTTTAACTGAATATAAACAGTATTTGCATAGAATGGCCGCAAATAAAGCTTTGCATAACTAGATCACAGTCTCTACACGGAGCTCATGCATAAAAATTTCATTTACAGAATATTGGGGGTGGTTGTGTCGGTCGGTGAGTGTGGCATACCCCCGGAGGAGGTTCTGTGGGCCTACGTTGTTTAGCATCTCGTATGGGAGCTATAACGTAGTGATGAGTTTGAGGCGTTGTCGTCCTACCTTGTTTAATGCTTCTGATAAAGTATCGACCAGAGCTGGGTAAATACTGAGGCAGTATGAATGGAAAGAAGTGAATCCAAAGGTCGCGGAGTGTGGCGGACGTGTTCCTGGGATCAGACAGGTCACCTCCTTACACACTGGATGCAACGCTACCATAAGGTGATCAGAACTTGCTCTTCATTAGTATGTTCAAACACAATTGCCTCTACACATGATAAGGTCAGGTAATGCCAAAGTGTGGAGGACATCTTTTGAGCATCGTATAACCAGACCTCCACTATGGATCATGCACTGATCTATGAGTATATGAAGGATGTCACCTGAAGTACCTGGGACGATGCATGTATTGCTACCATGACGGCAACTTACCCCTCCATCATCTACAAAGGAAAGTTTACGACCTTCTTTCTTGCGCCATAGCCGAATATAGACACACCTGAGTATTTGTGCCTACAGACTCTAAAACGCCAACACCTTAAGTTTTCTTAATTGCTAACATAGAACACTCAGAGCAACCAACAGTATATATATGTGTGTGTATATATATATATATATATATATATATATATATATATATATATATATATATATATATATATATATATATAAGAATACTTGACGGACACTCCTGTCCCACGAGGACTTTAACTAGAGTGGGTCTATACGTGACCACTGAGGTCCCTGAGTGCCCACTTATGCTCTGTGTCAGAATCAGAGGACAATGGAAGGTCTTACCGGCCAGCCAACCCGACGCTGATGAACCTTCTGAGGTACGTATATGGACCAGCTGCTTGCTTGGTCGCCTCCACACCAACAGTCGTGGACAAGGCACAAATTTCAACACCTGCCTGACACTATATATATATATATATATATATATATATATATATATATATATATATATATATATATATATATATTGATACAGTTTTAGCGGACTGCATCTGTTGATGGTTGAGCCACGAGTCGTCAAAAGTCATTTTCGTGGAGACAGTCTCATCTTGGGGCGCAACCTGAAAGATTCAGAAGGCCCATGGTAATGTTTCTTGGTCTCTATAGTTAGAAAGAGTCATGTAACTGCTTAGGTAAAGTTCAAATCAGAACTATATGTGACCTTGCTATATCAAAGCAGACTTAAGTTAAACAGAAGTTGGACGTGAACACCAGGAAATATAAAGCAAATGTTTCGGACTTGATGTAACGGATGGAGTGAAATCGCAATGGTTGGCGAGGTCGGGGAAAACATTCTGACGGAGTTTTGAAAAACTCTGGAAACCTGGTAGATAGCGGGAGATATGGCTGAGGTAAGGGAGGGAAGTCCGTGGGGTCCAGAGACACGCTGCACGAGCCAAACAACTCAGTAAGGGATGAAAATATTTCCAGTGGCGTCATGCAACCATTCATAAAGCAATACAGTATTGTATAATACTGTATTTTCGAATACAGTATGAGACATTTATCAAGCGAGAATATGGAGTGTGTATAAAATTTCTTATTATATGATTTCAACAACAACGACTTACTATGAATTATGACTGGAATGAAAAGTCTAGTGTCAAAATAGTCTTATATAACAGAAGCTACGATGAAAACAATGAAAGCAAAAGTAAGAAAAAAATGTTCAGGATGTGTAGAGAAATAAGAGGAAGACATGTTTTGGGGAAGGGTTGAGTGGAGGAGGGAGAGTGAGGGATGGCCTAGCTGTCCACACTCCACTACCTCATGACTCTAAATGAACCTCCAGACGAAAGACGGTCAACTGAACACTGGACACGACAACAAACGTGTCAGGTCTCTCAGTGTTGTTACCATGTTCAGTTGAGGGTTTACACACACACACACACACACACACACACACACACACACACACACACAGACACACACACAAACTGGTGAGGATGAGGCATGTTGATCATAATACGGTGAGGTAAATGGAATTAACACTTGACACTGAGTGGCGGGAAGCGTTGTGGGACCTTAGGCTAACGCTAGAAACCTCTCTCTCTCTCTCTCTCTCTCTCTCTCTCTCTCTCTCTCTCTCTCTCTCTCTCTCTCTCTCTCTCTCTCTCTCTCTCTCTCTCTCTCGCCGCCTGTGAGATTTACTCAACCATAGTAAAACACATACGTCCTCCTGGTATGATTTACGGCAGCGATGCTTCTCATTATGTCGACACACTCTTCACATCCCTCACTGATAATGGTGTGTGTGTGTGTGTGTGTGTGTGTGTGTGTAGGGGAGGGGACTTACATCACCTCTCTTACCACAGCACTGTCGCTCGCGTGCATTACATCACCTGAATCTTCCGAGGCAGTTCATCTGGCTCGCTGTAAGACGCTCCGCAAAGTTACGGACATGTTTTGTTCGTGAAGATGTAGGAGGGAAGAGATGTTGTGCGGTGATGTTATGATGATGTACAAGTGATGTGAGGCGTCGTGCAGGAAGGTGAGGCACCAGTGATATAGGGAAGGATGTTCACGAGCAGGTACAAGTACCTGGCCATTACGGTACGGTTGGCTTGCCAGGTACGATGTTGTACACATCAATGCCTTCGTGACTGTGCATAGCATCCCCACACGTGTGTTACCACAGGCAAGTATCTGTCAGATAATTCCTTAAAGATTAAATTGCAGAAGGTTGTTATGGCATTCTCATGCTCCGGAATGCTCCCTGATATGGCTTTTTGATGCTATAGGATGTTTCTCAGCACAGTATGCTCATGCTCCCAGATATTTCTTATCATGGCTTTCATGCTCCCGGATGTTTCTGAGTATAGCTTGCTCATGCTACAGAATGTTTCCTACTAAAGCACTCCTATGCTCCGGCATGATCCTCACATAGCATTCCTACGCTCCGTGGATGCTCCACAAACCTCTTTACTTCGAGCCACAACCAGATCTTCCTCTTTTATATATATCCCAGTTGGTTAGGTCTCTCCTCATTAGCTTATGTCTCAATATATTATCTTTCCACATCAGCTAAATCCTCACCAAGTGTCAGGCTTGGCTTCTTCTCATGTGTAATTACTCATCATAAGTTAAGACTGAGGGATGTATGTTTTGCCTCACACATTCCACTCAGGGTTATGAGGCAGCAACTACAACATAAACAACAATATGATTCTTTTTTGTTACAACCAAGCGGGGAATATTTTTTTACTGCTAATTAGACCCTTTTTATGAGGAGAGAATATGAAACGACTCGTTGTTAAATTACTTGTGTTACATTTCAGTTAACATTAGTTTGAAAAGTTATAACTGGCCTCGCTTGTGGTTTCCATACATGAGAATCAGTCTAATGCTTTACCTGCGAAAGAACAGGTTTGATGACCTGTTGAATCTGATGGATTTGATCTCCTGGTCACTTGTCTGTTCTACACAAGATTCATCTGTTTCTGCAGATCCTTCCTTGTCCTTCTGACGCTTGCAACGTCTGTAGAGTCCTTCCCAAATCTCCATCAATCCCTCTTGTCCTCCTGACTCTGCCAGAGTCTGTAGAGTCATTCCTAACTCTCCGTCGGCGTATCACTTGATATCCTTAGAGTCACAGTCAACATGATCTCTCGATACTCAAATATTAAAGAGAACTTCGAGTCTTGCTTTGGCGATAGATTCACCGCGGCAATTTTCACTCAAGTTGTTAGCAAAGTTTGAGTTATATCTCAGATGATGATTTTGATTTCTTAACTGGATAAATATTTGATTAATCCAGATGTATTAATCATCCATGTGAAGTTATTACCAGGATTACAGAGGATATTAATGTTTCATATCTCTAGCAATGACGATGTGATATCTGACATGACAGTTTATTAACGTCTTGCTCCATGTCAGCGTTCCACACGGCCAGGCTCCGGGTGGGTGTGTCTGTAGGGCCAGATCAGTGTTGGCCCCAGACGCCCACACTGCCAGTACCGGACCAACTAATAACTAGCCACTCCCTCTTGTATGGCAGGTGATGGGGGTTTACCGCTGAATACGCCCACTGGAGCAGCCCCCCCCCCCCCCCTCCGGCAATTTTCTCCTACATCATCTTTATATGGTCTCGTTTCATTTTGTAGTGGCTCAAATTTCTTCCAATCCCCCTTCGTTCTTCGTCTTACATCATCCAAGTTGTTTTACGTAACTTTTCTTCTCGGTATTTCCACCATTATATCTATTTCCTCCTCTCATATCCTCTCTCGCCAGCTTTCTTTGTTGCTTCTTTCTATTTCTTCTTTCAAGTTATTTACATTTCTTTGGGTACGAGTTCCTGCCATCGTGTCTCACTCGTTACTTATAAGTGTACCAATTCATCACCTTCACCCTACTGTAGTTTCGTCTTATCGTGAACAATGCATTAACAGTCAGGTCTTTATGTCAATATACCTCTGCTTCTCTGCTTACATTTTGTCACAAAGTTGTTGAGTTATTGGAAATGTAGTTGTAAAGATGATGATGGTATATCATGGATCACGATTTATGTTGTAGCACACGCAGTGTTGGTAGCGGCTGGTATTGTAGAGTATTGTATACTTGTATACCATCATTACTACAGTTGCTTGTGTTGGCTGTGTATTATAAAATGTTTACAAGTCTAAACTTCACGAGTCTTATCTTTCTTCCTCCATGACTCTCTTATTGATATGTTTATCATCATCTCGTTACCTCGTCTCTCATCTCATCCTTCTTACCTCTCCCGTCCTCATGACCTCAGCGACCGCGGACCCCCTCACAGACCACAGCACAACAAGGGTACTGCCGGAGGTGTGAACCATCACGTCTTGCCCAACACTCTCATAAATGTAATTAACTTACACACGAAAAATAGGAGGGAAATGTTTGAATTAATTTCCTTCTTTTTGCCTATCCCTGCCCCCCCCCCCCACCCCCCTACACACACACATCCTCTTCCTCCCTCCAGCTTCCCTTTCGCTACCTCCCTCCCTCCTTCCCTCCTTCCTCCATCACTCTCCCTCCTCCATCCTTCTGCCTCTCTACAATAGATGAGATTTTTCACCCGTCAGAATGAAATTGTTTGTCTCAAGGAAAATGCAAAATTGATATTGTTCTCTCTCTCTCTCTCTCTCTCTCTCTCTCTCTCTCTCTCTCTCTCTCTCTCTCTCTCTCTCTCTCTCTCTCTCTCTCTCTCTCTCTCTCTCTCTCTCTCTCTCTCTCCACTCCAGGCCCTGCCCTTCTGACGTCACCGTCTCACCTGTCAACTTCTCTCTGTGCCCATCTTGCTCTTACCTCGTGTTTCCATCAGCACGGCCTTTACCCCACCACTCCATCCCTTTAGGTACCAAATCCCGGTCTCCATCCCTCCCGATAGGCATCAAGTAATGGCCTCCCTCCCTCCCACTAGATACAAACTCATGGCCTCCCTCCTTTCCACTAGGTACCAACACCCGGCCTCCTTCCCTCCCACTAGGTACCAACACCCGGCCTCCTTCCCTCCCACTAGGTACCAACACCCGGCCTCCTTCCCTGGGGTTTACGCCAACGTAGGTTTTCCTCTTCTGGTAAAAAATAGAATGACAGGCTCATTACGGCTCGACACAATGGTTTTCTTCTGGTGGGCGGCCCTGGCTCCTCCTCCTCCTCCTCCTCCTCCTCCTCCTCCTCCTCCTCCTCCTCCTCCTCCCTCATAACCCCCTCCTTTGTCAAAGACGAAGAAAAACTAGAACGACCACAAAGAAGAGCGACAAAACTAGTTCCATTCCTCAGAAATAAATATATCATTTTTATTTTGTCTCGGAAATAAGAGCCACACTCTGAGGAGAGCCAATAGAAATATCCAGAATACTTTGTATTATGATAAGATATAACCCAAGAAAATATCTTATTCAATAGATCTGGATACAATGGGCAAAAATGATTATCTAAGGTAAAGAGAAGAAGATGCAGTAAGATTTGATCACAGGTGTAGACGTGGACACAGGTGTAATCATGGCGAAGATCGTCAATATATTTAGATCAAAACAAAACTAACAATTTAATGTTTTTTCTCAAAAAGGACAAAATAATAATCACATATTTCAAATTCTTTTATGAGATTAGATTAAAAACTAAAACGCTTCCTCCTAAAAGAAGAGAAGGGGATGTACGGGAGCCATCTACCTGATTAACCTGTCTCCATCTACTTGACTAACCTGTCTCCATCTACTTGACTAACCTGTCTCCATCTACTTAGTTTCGGGATTCAGCAGATAACATTGTCACACCCACTCAGGTCTTCTTCTGTCGTCCGTCTTTTCCATGTACGTCTTCACCTACCCCGCCTTCCTACCTCTGTGGCACACCGGTCTCCTGTGGCTTTACAGATCATCAGGATGCACAGAGGCTACGCGTACAGTGTCTTCATCCTACCTAATGTCGCAGTAGAGGAGCGACATCCTACAAACAAGGAAAGATTTGATAGAAGAATCTTGACGAGTCATAGTAGTGATAGGATTGAAATATGTCATTACAGGAATACAACATTTCACCAAAGGACCACTTCAGAAAATTGCTGCAAGAACTGTTTTAAAAGTCTCTCGTGTCTTAAGAACTGTCAGGAAAGTTTATTCCTGTTGGCAAGAATGTTTTTTTCAAGTCTTAGTTTCAAGCAAAAGAAGAGATTCAAGAAGTGAAATAATTCTTAGGGAACTTACGATGGAGAGATCGCTTATAAAGGTATACAATGGACGCATAGAATCTTGAAAATACTTTTAGGTGAGTTTGTGATACAGGGAGTAAGAGAAGGTAATGCTAACGAGGAGTGAGGAAGGAAAGAGTCGATACGAAGAGCAGAAGTGAGAGGAGATTGTGGTAAGAACAAAGTGTTGTAGAGCTCTACCACGAAGAGCTAACCTAACCTACAATCACCGTGAGAAGGCCTCAGGCCGCACCTGGGAGCTGGGACAACTTCTGGGAGGCCCTGAGACAGGGATTGGAAGTCTCTAGCCTGACGTGGGAGGTATAGGAAACTCCTGAGGAGCCCTAAAGCAGCGTTGAGAAACCTGTAGCTTGACCTGGGGGCTGGAGCAACTCATGTGAGGCTGTCATCCTCACGTTTGAGAGACTCGTGATGGAGTCATGCATGTCCTCACATGACGTAACGTCATAATTAGCTACAGACGAAACCCCCCCCCCCCCCCCCGGGAACCTGACAGGTCACCTGGCTTCGGTAAACAATTTGTGCTCATGTTCCAAAATTGGTCGTACATCTTCACGCAAGAGTTTCGTTTCTCATCCCTTTCGAAAGCAAAGGAAAAAAAGAGATGACAACATTAATATTGACGAACGTTTCATTTATTACATGTAATTGCGTTAGTGTTGTGTTACGTCTTGATAACGTAACGTTAACGTTCGCCAATTAGTTATATAATTTCAAACGTACAAACGATGTAATGTTATGTGAATGAGTTTTCTTATGTCTCAAATCGTTTTCTGATTATCTTCATGAAGAAATGCCCGAAAATGTTGACCCATATACAGATGTCAACAACGACAAGATCCTCCTTCATCAGTCGATGACCCGGAACTTTGGGACAATTCTGTTGTTTAATCTTTGCTTCAGCTGAACCTTCGCCTCATCATCAGGTGTTTGGCCACATACCTGAAGCAGTGCTCGTGGCTGGACGTAACCCAGATGATGATTTGTGGCTTGTAGTCTAACTCTCTCTCTCTCTCTCTCTCTCTCTCTCTCTCTCTCTCTCTCTCTCTCTCTCTCTCTCTCTCTCTCTCTCTCTCTCTCTCTCTCTCAGTACCTCATAGTACCACTTGGTGGGTGTGCAGTTAGAACAAAGAGTCGACAGTGACATTTAATATTGTAGAAAGACTTCGCTCACACCATCATGCTTTAAATGCGACACACACGCACACACACACACACACACACGCACACACACACACACACACACACACACACACACATGAAGGTGGATCTTACAGCCACTACATTTTATATGATTAACCTAAACGATGCGTCAAAACATTTGAAGATTATCAAGTACTGAGCTGAGGTTATTACATGCGGGCGACATACATACTGGATATGCATGTATGTTGTAAAACATAGATGGAGGAGGGAGTGGGGTTGAGTTGGGGGTTGGTAGTGTAGGGTGTAGCGTTGTGTAAGGCTGTCATGAGTGATGTCAGCCGTTGGCAGGCTGCCATCACCGCTAGTTGGTGGCAGGGATGGAGGGTGGGAGGGTGGGTCCCGTCTGATGGTGTCGGGTGTGAGGGAGAGTCGCCTCCAACTTATGCCTCGCCTTCTTCAACCTGTTTGTGTCAGCCAGTACTTACCTTGTGAGCTACTTACCTACTGACCCGAGGATTGCCCGCCGACACTTACTGATGTGAGCTACTTAAGTACTGACCTGGGATCACATACACAGCTTTATTATGTCCTCTGGTTTAGATGGTGGCAGACCTGGCTGGCACTGGCTGAGCATTATGTTAACGCCTTTCATTTACTGCGGATTAGAATATTCATTTGAAGCAAACGTCCACGTGTGTATTGTATGAGAGGATAATACAATCACTTGTGTTGTTTGATCCCATTTCTGTCTTGGAGCATCATCAGGGGTAAGCATATGAGCCTTATGACCTTTAGCATAATACATCAAGGTTATTATGCTCCGGTCTTCACCTTTATCCCACCTGACGTCATATCACAGTAGGTTCTGGTTCATATTCAGCAGCTGTAGTTCCCTCCACATGTAAGAAATACATCGTAAAGGCATTTCCAGACGTGAGAAAGTGGATGACACTTGTGCAGGTAGATCAGGATTGTGTAATGTTGAGAGGTTGATAGCTGTAGCCATGCCTTGATGTGGATGTGTGTGGCTAGGGAAGGACTGGATATGTGGGTACACCTGAGTTAAATAATCCCAAGTACTTTTCTCCGAGAGTTCCCGGAGGCTTCAAGGCTGCGCTGCAGTCAGTAGTAGGGAAAGGATGAACTCGTCTGTGGTGAGAAATTCTTCGACGAGATTGTACTTCGATGATACGACCCTCGCTGAAGGTCAGTTTTCCACTCACGGCGTAGCCACAAGCAGGAGGAGTCCGGTAACGACGAGTGAAATATGGCCAAGTTCGCGGACGACTGAGGAAATGAACACATAAATCACTCAGCTGCTTAAGGCAGCTCGCCAGGATCATGGTAAATGTGTGGGAAGCAGATGGTGATCGTAACGGGATGGTTGCGTTTGCTCTGGGGTGAAACCCTGAATCTACTAGCATGCGTGGGACAACATGGGACAACCAGGTAACGTTGATCTGTTGCTGTGTAACAACATGGGACAACTTGGTAACGTTGCTCTGTTGCTTTGTAACAACATGGGACAACCTGGTAACGTTGATCTGTTGCTTTGTAACAACCTCATCTGCTTAAGGACAGAAACGGCGCCAAAAAATCCTCTTCTATGTAACTAGCGAGAGGACAGTAAAGCAAAATGCTCCTTCCCACCCACTAGTCTTACAGGAAGTACCAGAGGGCGTGGTACCTGTGTTGAGGAACCAGGTCAAGCTCCTGATACTTGTGCATGGTGCATGTTGGTCTCTCTAGTTCCACCGTGTGTGAGATCTTATTTACAGTCTGATTTTACTCAGCTGTTGGGAAGTGAGTCTTCGGTGACTCCCAGAGCAAATGATTTAGTTAAGAATTCCGAAATCTGGCAGGTTTCCAATAATATATTTCTCCTAACACGTAACAGGAGCGGACCATTGTTCTTCTAACAGATAATAGGATTGTGCCGTTGTTCTCCCAACAGGTAACAGGAACGTACCGTTGTTCTCCCAACAGGTAACAGGAACGTACCGTTGTTCTCTTAACAGGTAACAGGAACGTACCGGTAACAAGATGGCTATGACTCGGAGGGCATAATAGGGTGAGTGTGAATTGTGGTGTCCATCCCTCAACACACGTCTCCTGCAGGCGTCTCATCATGGTACAGACGAGGGGAAAATATACGAAGACCGTGAAGACGTAGTCATGGAGACATTACTCCGGGTCACATAACGTGTAATGATGTATGGTTTTCTTTTACTGCAACACTAGCTGCTCTGAAGTAGGAATCAGGATGAAGCCAATGAAGAGATACGCGAAATGGTATCGTGAGTGGCCACATGTTATATCACGAGCCGTATATAAGGTTCATCCTACTGACTGTACGTTATCACAGAGCCAGGAGAGATGGTGGGCGGTGGTCGGAGATGGTCGGGTCAGCGTGTGCATCCGTGAGGATAACAAGGAAGAATGTTTAGCCTTTGTGTTGCGTAGGACGATCGCAGACGCGGGAGTCGGGGAGAAATATTTCCTGGGAAAAATTTCTTGCACTTCTTTGTAATGGTAATGCACATATCCTGAGTTGTGAGGCTCTCATTACCTCGCTCACCTCCTGGTCGCCTCTCACACCTTCATTGTCTTCCGTACCATCATTATCATCGCCTCTCTCATCATCTCCAGGTCTCATTACATTTGTTGAGCTGCTGCAGTTGCTCCCAACCTATTTCTCTCCCACGTTTCCTCATTCGAGCGTCAAAAATATATTTGAGTTTTCTTTTGATACGTTTTTTTCATTCTATATCGTTTTGATTCTTTCCACGTTGCTCTCACCTAACATTTAGAACTGACCTTCGTGTCATCTGTGTCTCATTATTCCAGTTCTTGATGACCCACAGAGCAGCGATGAACGTCCACAGATTGTAACCATGAGCACCATCAACATGAACATGATTAAATCTTCTCAAATATCATCTACGTCACCATCAATCACTTTCATCATTTCATCAAGAACGTTATAACTGTGATGATGTATCTACCAATGAAGGTTCCGATAATGTTTAGTTTGTCAAAGACAGAAATAAGGTTCACCAAACTATGACATGATCAGGTGCTGAGAAGCAGAAAGACACATTGAAATAACAGAAATTAACAAGTCTGTATTGACAGTAGAGAACAGTGATTCTATCTGCTCATAAGTAGATCTAAACCTGATAACGTGTCATTACCTGAGTGTGTGTGCTGATGTGTTGATAGCAGTAGTATGTTAAGAGCAGGACATCAGGGTACATACACGCGACCTTGATGGAACGATAGATCGTGAGAGACGTGGCCGCAGACCCACAGAAGCTGACGAGCGGGGAGGTAGTGTATGTGAGTTGTGAGTGCAGATCCAGGAAGTCTCATCACCTGAGGACGTGGGAAGTGTGATAACCTGTAGCCGTGTATGGGGCGTGTGGCATACAAGCGGCTCTGTATGGGGACGCGCGGTAGACCCGTGATTGTGAGGCGCAAGAAGTAGAATTTACACTCAACATTTCGGGATGAGACACATACCGTACATTATGTACGTCAGTAGGTCAGTGCTCAACGCATTTAAGGGCCTCTTCATCCGCCGAACTGCTCATAAAACAGCCTTACGTCACTTGACGCAGTGACGCACATGATGATCATAAAAAAACAGATTGACATTGGTCACTGAGGGAGTTAGAGGAGCCTGGCCCCTTGCAGGAGGTGGACACTGTCTGTCAAAGTAAGAAACATGTGACTGAGTTCGTACCCAGAGAGTCCATTATCGGTGAACCCTTAGGTGGAAGACGAACTGCATCAGTTTGACCTGGGAAGGGGGAAGGGGGAAGGGGAAAGGGGGAAGGGGGGGTCATGCAAAAGTTCCCAGCTGCCAGATGATCTCAGTGCATGGCTGACAACTCTCACTGATTGGTTTCCGTTCTTTCCCTGTTTTCTTATTCAGAATAAGACGACTTCTTGCTCCGCGTTGCCACCTGTGCTGTGGCGAGACGATTCCTCTACTACGTTCACCATAAGACAACATTTTGAGAAAGATGTAATAAAGGTGATTTTCTTGAACTGTTTATATCAAAAGTGTTTCTTGACAAATGAGAAGGCAACTTCAAGATGTTCCTTTGGTGCATTTAAACCAGAGATTTTCTTCCAGGAGTTCACTATCAAGGGATCTGTGGGGAAAATGTCTTGACGAAGTTCATGACGAAGTGTGTGGCAAGGATCCTGTGGCGGAAGTCAGGGATTCTCTGACGTGATATCCTATAACCAGGACTCTGTGAGGAGGATCTTGTAACAAGGGCATGCTTGGGGCCTTGGTTATGAACGATCACTGATGGCTGTTGTGGTCGGAAGGTTTTGTGTGGCTGAGCTTGTGGTAGTGAGGGTGTTTGGAGGGAGGGGGTTTAGGGTGAAAGTTGTGTGGTTAGGTTCTGTATCATTGGTTGTTAGATACAGTAGTTTGGGTACGTGCCTGTTCAGGTTCATCAGGTAAAGGGGATCACTTGTATAGAATAATACATTGGGTGGGCTGGATAATTATCTGTTCTGTTGTTTTATTTCTGTGTATCTTTACATATATTGCTGGTCGTCGACTTTAATGGAAAGTTTCACCAGTATATATAGATCCTCAGTCAAGCAAACTGAGCCATAAATATGAGCTGAACATGACAAACATTACCTACTGAACGATGGAAGCAGATGTGTGTGTGTGTGTGTGTGTGTGTGTGTGTGTGTGTGTGTGTGTGTAGGAAAAGGGTTGATTTTATGGACAGTTATTAATCATTTGATTATTAACTTGTTATCTCTGATACAATATTTCATGATCATTTTAAACAACTTGAGCCTATCATTAAATAGTTGGCTACTAGCTATGCATTTAATGATTATTGACTTACAATTAACATTTTGTTCAGCAAACGTTGCATATCAGATTAAAGCTAAGCTGTTAACCATGTGTAGGAGGATTTACCCAGAGGAAATGATTGAGGTAAACATTGCCTTACTGGCTGCTAGTTAGAGAGATGATTGGTTATTATAAGGCAAGTGTCGTTACAACGAGCAATTTGACCATTCATGGGTCAACCGTTCACTCGTATCTGTCTTACCTGTACTGTCATTGACAGTTGTCCACGTGTCCGGATGTCTGTATCCGGCCCACTGGTGCAGGTGTGGGTATCCGGATGTCTGATGTACATTTATCCGTGTGTGTGCGCATCCATCGCCTCTGTAAAGTGGCAGTTTGTGTCCATAACAGTGGCCCTCTGTACCCGGCCTCAACACGTCCACTACAACACTGTGAACAACAACTGGTCAGTGTTGTGATTCCCCCCCCCCCCCCCCTGCTCCATAGATAAAGACGATGGCTATCTTATATTGCTTTATGTAACCTCCTTCATCTTATCTTTATTCCATATCTTATATTGCTTTCTTCGTATCTGTGATTATAATTTGTGTTTTACAGTTGTATATATGTACCATATCTTCGATCATATGTATGTAGGCACACACACACAAACACACACAAACGAATGTAAGCTAAGCACCCTGATTCCTACCTTAGCGGGGTAGCGCCGTGAACAGACGACCATGAAAAGTAATGATCAAGAAAATGAAACAAGATAGATGGTTGCAGTGTCGTCTGCAGTACGCAGGAGATAGTAAGTATGTGGGTCGGGTCCTTCCCTCGTGACCCCTGGAAAGATTCCTCTTATATTCCTTCTTGTTGTCTTATTATTGTCATAGTTTTATTCTTAATGTTTACACACGCAAGATGCAAGTTGTGTTTGAAATACAGTACAGTTGGTTAAACTGACAGGTGAACTAACCGTGATAGACAACATTCACGTTTTCCCTTTATCTCCTCCATCATATACAGGCAGTCGTGCATGTGAGAGCTTGTATCAACGCACTTGTATTTATTGAAAGTTTGTATGCGAGCGATACAGCGGGAGTACAGAGTCCCTGTATCAGATTGGTTTCCGAGTATGATGCAGGTGTGATGATGTTGTGTTACAGACGGATGTTACACTGGTCGCACATCCACGTCTGAGGAGAGGTTGCAGGATACTCAGGTTCAGTATCCTACACGGTGGACGCACCACCCACTCAGAAGCCCTTGGGTCCGGACTTGGTCCTGGGAGAACCTCAGGACCTGCACAGCCTTGCCATCACTGTACACAGCCGGGCAACCCGACGCTGAGATCAGCTGTGTGACTCCTCATCTGGTTTCCAGCATCCAGACTTATTCCAGTCAGAACCAACCGTGTCAGAGACATCGACCATTCCACCAACGTGGAGTGAGTTATGTGTAGCACTTTCTCCTCCTGGCGTTACCACCAGTCTCCACACCCAGGGGCCCACAAGTAAAGCTATGAATATTTTTCCTGATTATAGACTGGAGGTACGAGTTCTGGAGTTAAAGATTCCAGGAGAGGCTTACGAAGGGTTCTCGGGAGTGTTGTTGACTGGAGGTGCTAGGTTTCGGGAGGAAAGGAGTTTATCAGAGGTTTTTAGAGGGTTTTTAGGAGTGTTCAGCGGCGGAGGAGCGGGTTTGGTGAGGTTAAGAATTAGGAAGTGGTTTGATGGAGGATTCCTGGGAGTGGTTACTGAAGGGATGGAATTCAAGAGTTAAAGATTTGGGGAGGAGGTTACTGCAGAGTTTATGGGAGTAATGGTTGTAGGGACAACTTTCAAGAGTTGTTGGTTCTGGAGGGATCTTTTTAGAGATGTCTTGGGAGTGAGGTGATCAAGAGGTTAGGAGAACAGAAAAACATGAGGATAAAACTCATGGGGTTGATCCGGGATTACCAGTAGATCATGTGAGGTTTCCCTGGCTCTCCTCATGTGCCAGATATGCCATCCCTCCCTCCCTCCCTCCCTCCTTGTCACAGTCATCTCACCGTCACTGTACAAGCCACCTTCCTCCCCTCCTGTATAAAACAATAAAAGGATTTACAAGACTTACCTTAAGCGGGGCGAGAGGAGAGTGGTCGTATAAGTCGACCCTGCAAAGAATCTGTTCTCAACCACTTGACAGAGGTCAAGTCCCTCAACACTCAGTCGTCTGTCAGCTGCGGCAGGAGTGAGGGAAGGTGGCAAAGGTTCCTCGTTGTGTGCCTGCACCCGGCAGTGTAGGTCTGAGGGGCAGGTATTGGGTACACTGCTGGACGTGGCTCTTCTGTTACTCGTAGTGCTCACACCAGATCTAGTACTTCTTCCTGTGTCGTAAAATGTTAGTCTAATATTACTGTCGCAGTAACAACAACTGATTATGTTTACCAAACGGCCTCCTCCAGCGTCTCCTGAAGTGTTGGGCGAGAGAATAACTAAAGTACTTTTACGATTTAGGGCTGTAGCCGGGAGGGCCATATGCACCGTCTGGATGGAAATTTCGTGCCTTTTCTTTATAGACTTCGCACCGCTGTATAGGATCATCCACGAGGCAAGGTTTAGCGCTGGTATATGCGAATAGTATGTTGTCTGTGGAACACAACACACCATTTCCTGCAGCCCATGAGCGTTGATGGCCTGGGCCATGAAAGCAGAGCAGCTCTGAGGCCAAGACACTAGTGTCAGTAATGGCCACACAAGCCTCCTTGTAAACGCTCCGAAATTCGGAATTTTCTGTCGTCAAATGATATTCCAGATTCTAGAAAACTCCAGGGTTCCAGAAGCCACTATGATCTATTTGATGCCTTGATAACCTTGACCACCCGTGTCTTATACCAGCCTGGATGGTGAAAGTCAGATTCCTGGAACAATCAGCGTTCTCTTCTGCCTGGAAGAAAATCATTACCCGGGTAGGTGATCCACCACCTCTTGTGAGGAATCCAGGTAATGGCTGACCACACCAGCAACCTTCCGTCATGTGAACCGTCGACGCTCATCACTGGCATATCTGACAGTGTTATCCTCTACACCTGTATTACTACAGCTGTTGACTTGTCTTTTCTTCATATATATGTAGTTGTTGACCGTCCCTTCTGTCTGTATGTGTGTGTGCCGTTGTGGATGGTTGGGTGTGCGTGTGCGGGAGGGTGTATGTAAGGGTAGAGAGAGAGAGAGAGAGAGAGAGAGAGAGAGAGAGAGAGAGAGAGAGAGAGAGAGAGAGAGAGTACAAGGGTGAGGATACAAACACAGCTGAACGAGGAAGCAGCAACATAGACGCTTACAAGTAGAGTGATGTCTATCGTCGTCAGTGGAGTGTGTTTGGTAACACTTTATCATCCCAACATAAACTATTCACTACTGCTCTCATGAAGTAACTTTGTGCTTTATTGACACAATGATGGACTATCAGATGACCGGTGAGTGGCTGTCTGTCAAGCCTGGTCGGCTCCTTCAGGTAGATTGGTCGGTATGTGGAGGAATGTAATACCTGCTACATGACAGTAGTGTCACGTTATCCAGAGGCCACTATCAAGCCTACCCTACCTCTTGTCTCTATTCATCTCTCTCTCTCTCTCTCTCTCTCTCTCTCTCTCTCTCTCTCTCTCTCTCTCTCTCTCTCTCTCTCTCTCTCTCTCTCTCTCATTCCGGTATCTTATTTTTAACTATGTCTCTGTTGTGTACACTCGCGAGTTGTTCACTACTGCCAGTGCGTGACCCCGTCGCCTCTGTTCTTTGTTCTCCACCATCCCTACCCCTGCTGTGTGTTCTATTTTTACCCAGCGCGGAAGTAGATAGATCAAGGAAAGTGTCTAATGAAAAGACGAGAAGCTGTTGAATTACGACACATGGTGTGACGTATGTGTGACGTATGATAGTAGTGTGTGACGGTATACTGGGGCGTGACACAACCGTCACAAATTGTAACTGGGAGTCCGGCAGTGACGAAGGTTGTATAGTGAGCTTAGCATTCCTTCACCACCAGCACCCCAGGACAAACACCCCAGGACCAGCACCCTATGACCAGTATCCCAAGACCAGCACTCCAGGACCAACACCCTCAGATCAACACCCCAGGACCATCACGCTAGGACCAGCACCCCAGGAGCAGCACCCTCAGTTCACCACCCCAGGACCAGCACCCTCAGTTCAACACCCCAGGACCATCACGCCAGGACCAGCACCCCAGGACCATCGCGGCAGGACCCCAGGACCATCACGCCAGGACCCGCACCCCAGGACCAGCACCCCAGGACCAGCACCCTCAGTTCACCACCCCAGGACCAGCACCCTCAGTTCAACACCCCAGGACCAGCACCCCAGGACCAGCACCCTCAGTTCAACACCCCAGGAAGGTGGCGTGTTATGCGTACCATGTTAGGGGCCTTCAGTGTGGCTGGCCAACGATTGATCTTAACTAAATTACATAAAATGAAGGATGTTTTCTTGCTCTGAGGCTTCCAGGCATGGACGAATATCCTCACCCAGGCCAGGACTTGAGTGCCATGATTAACGTTGGGAGAAAAAATAAAAAACAAAAGGAGGAAAAAGTAAGATGTAAGAGAGTATGATTATGTGAAATTAATGAAGGAAGGTGTTAAAGTCTAGTGGATGAGACTCGGTTCTTCTATACATGATGGCAGTGAGAGATAGTGTGTAGCACAGGTGAGTACAAAACCCTTCAGGTGATATAGTGCTAAACATTTCTGAAGAATGAAAGGCGAGAGGTAGGGTAAGGAGTGTAGGATGGGGAGTGATGAGTGAGGTAGGGTAAGGAGTGTAGGATGGGGAGTGATGAGTGAGGTAGGGTAAGGAGTGTAGGATGGGGAGTGATGAGTGAGGTAGGGTAAGGAGTGTAGGATGGGGAGTGATGAGTGAGGTAGGGTAAGGAGTGTAGGATGGGGAGTGATGAGTGAGGTAGAGTAAGGAGTGTAGGATGGGGAGTGATGAGTGAGGTAGGGTAAGGAGTGTAGGATGGGGAGTGATGAGTGATGTAGGGTAAGGAGTGTAGGATGGGGAGTGATGAGTGAGGTAGGGTAAGGAGTGTAGGATGGGGAGTGAGGAGTGGTTGTGGAACACACAGTTCCCTCCCGCCACAGTCCTGATACTTCAAAGTTCACGTAAAATATTTACGTTTATAACAAAATGGATTTCCAGAGAAATGAGCAGGTTGAATTCATGCCAGTGGTGTGGATTGCCATGAATTAACATGAAATATCTACTTCATGGGACTAACTTCCGAGATTAAACCTCGACAAAAATTTTACATCTTTTCGTCCACTGACGATGTTGCAACCTCACTGACGGCCACTTTGGATCAGTTTCTTTGCATTGACATGGACGTGGTGTGCGCTGCAGCACACGACTGCAACACTGTCCCCTGATGGAAGCACCTGCTGCCAGCGGCCAGGGATGATCACACGCCTCCTCAACAAAGCCTCCTAACTTTAGACTCCGCCCGTCACAATTCCTTTTTCGTTACCGGTGATTTCCTCCAGTCTCATGGAAATCAGGGAACAGATATTCTAAACCATGATGTTTCCTGCTGGTCGAGAAGGAGAGATGTTCCAGGTGAGTTACCTACAACAATAACCTGTTATCCAGCCCTTGTAGCACTTCCGGTGATCTACGAGAAACACGAATAACTGAATGATACACGTTATTGCATTATCAGACGACAAGGGTTGTAGATATCGTTGTAGATGTTGTTGGCTGCTGGGGTGATCAGTTTTCGCGAAAATATTTTGTTGTTAAGCAGGGAGATTGTACAGGCGATATGGAAGGGATGAAAAGGAAAAATGGAGGGATGAATGATTATACCTCTGAAGAATGCCATACCGCCGTTCATGGTGTGATGGTCATGGATGGAGGGAGTGATGGTGGTGGCCAGGGTAGGAGGGTTTGGTGGTAGGAGCCAGAGCAAGCAGACGACGGCCCGATTCTTCCAGCCGACTAAAAAGTTCGGGTAGCCGAAATGACCGGATCTTATCTTACACAGGACAAGGCAGATAAGACAAGAGGATCAGTCGGCTACCTCGGGATGGGACAGGAGGTTGTTTACTGCGTCTCATATGAGCACGCACGCACGCACACACACACACACACACACACACACACACACACACACCTTGACCAATACAGCGAGGGTAGATGACCACCATTGTCCTCTAACACCCAGTATTTGAAGTGTTTCCAAAACTATTTGAAAATCTGAAACAAATCCCGTAGCCACGTATTGATGTGTCTAAATCCCGTAGCCACGTATTGATGTGTCTAAATCTATATTTATTGTCTCTTACGACAGTCTACATCGAAACTTCCCTTTGCATAAACAAACATGAAAAGATTTGTAAGATTTTTTCAATATATTTGACAGAAAAACGTTACTTCAGGTAGTCATTCAACTTCGTATTATGGTCACTAGATGTATGAGATTTCTAATATAATTAGTCAAGTTGTTAACAATATATTGATGCAGCTTTTTCCAGGGTTGGAAAAAATCTCTTAGATCAATAGATCAATCCAGTAGATTCTATAAGATATATAGAATGTTATTTTCCTCATCTTCAACAATTAGCCATCTTCTGGGTTACGTCATCAAGTGTTCAAATGCGATTGACAGTCTACAGCTGTTCGTACGTTATAGTTCGCTCCACGTGGTCATAATCGTCCTGTGTGTGACCTTTGGATCAAAGTTTTGTGGCATGGTTTTGTTTACACTTCTCTGGAGACAGACAGCAGTACGAAGCTCTGGATTGTGCCGGCGTCTCATGTGATGAACCTGGATGTGTGGAGGACTCCCAGACAGGTTTGCCGAGCCAGCAACAAGGGGAAATTACTGTGGCCTAACTTCTGCAAGGTTGTCCCGGCGTGAGTCTGACTTCACTACTTTAATTCTGGGTCTCAGAGAAACCACAGAGGAGGACCAGAACTTGTGTCTTGCTGCAGTTGGCGGTGGTGGCAGGTTAAGGAGAAGCAAACATCATGGGTTGACGGTCTTGTATGTAGAGGAAGAGGAATCACTGACCGTCACTACTGAGATCATGAAGGAGATCGAGGTCAAGACAGTAATATGCCAGAGAGAGAAAAAGGCTGTGATGGTAATCATATCTGAACAGATGTCTTAAAGGAAGGGAATACAGACGCCAACAGACGAATGGGTCCACTCCAGGCTGCTTGTGACAGTGAAAGACACTCAGTCAGGTCTCCATGCATAAAGTTTTAGTTAAATGCTCATTTGGCGAGATTGTGGAGTAATATTCATGACTGTGAATTATTGGAGTAATTTTCACCGAACTTATGTTTTTCTACATGTATGAAATTGTTGGTGCTGGATGTGTAGACTATGTCCAACTTTTACAGTCTGCCAGTTAACAAATGACTATCAAGTGTGGATGTCTGGGGAGACGGGTGCACAAGTGGAAGTCTGGGGAGACGGGTGCACTAAGATACAGAAAATGTAAAAGCTGGAAACTCCAAGATTTTCTACGCCGAAATTTTCATGTAAAGAGAAGGACAGGAAACTGTGGTAACTGTATTAGCTGGACGAGATCTGACAGTCTCTGAGGCTAACCAGAGTGTCCGTGTGTGTGAGTGCGTCTCGCTGATGAAATAACCCGAGACACATCGGTCCATCAGGATGTGTCTTGTATAAGAAGCGCTGAAGGAGTTCTGAAGACTCGCTTTAAGATATTCCCGTCGTACACAGTCACACTGAAGGGTTTGGTCAAACTTGTTCAGGATCTTCGTCTTGATCAAGTGTACTCCTGTGAAGACCAGACGTCGGTCATCTTGAACTACATATTGGAAACCTTGCCGTCCACCAGCGGCGTGAGTGTAGCTCTCGTCTTCTTATACAAGTATATTATACTTCTCTTGCAAGAGTAGAGGACACTCAAGTGTTTGATGATCTGAGTCTATTCCTGAGGAGGATCTTAACATGGATCTCAAGAGGATATGATGGCGTTATCAACGTGAGGTAACCAGACGGACGTCCACATATTAGTAGATGATTCTGATGATTGTTGCTTTACTGGATGAGGAGAGATGCTTACCCTCCTGTTAGTGGAACCATATATACACATAAACAACACCGAACCATAGAATTTATATGTTCTTGTTTATCAATTTACAATTCTCTCTCTCTCTCTCTCTCTCTCTCTCTCTCTCTCTCTCTCTCTCTCTCTCTCTCTCTCTCTCTCTCTCTCTCTCTTTTAGCATTACAGTCAGGTCTCAGCATCATACCCAGTCTTATATGCGGCCCTTTTGAACATATGTTTTTGCCACTACCTTGTGTTTGTTCGTGTATGTGTTGTGTGTGTGTGTTGTGTTGTGTGTGTGTGTGTGTGTGTGTGTGTGTGTGTTAATTTAATTTATCATTTGCCTGAAATATAATTAAACAAATATTTACGCTCCAGATTTCCAGGCACTGTGAGTCGCTGTAACCGCAAGAATTTTTAATTCCATGAGCATTTTATTCGCTATGACGGCTAATGTCGAGTCGGCGACCACTTTCAGCGAACAACCAAGGTAGCGAACACGACCAGGGAACGGAACAAGACAGAATTAACCTCCTTAACACAACGGTACCACCCTTGACCCAGTACGATGACCTGGCTAAAGGCCGTACCCCCGTGCTCAAGGACCCTTTGGCCCTGCAGAAGGGGATAAGACTGAACTGGTCGTAGAGAACTGTTGGCGAACACACACACACACACACACACACACACACACACACACGTCGCTGGCAGAACTGTTCGCCCACCAGGGAATGTGAGGATAATCCTCGATAATCTTTTCCTGTACAGACCGTCCCACTGTCCCAGGACGAGACGTTGAGCAAAGTGTTTCATTAATTTGTTAAGTATTAGCATGGGTACGGTGCGCGGTCCAGCCCACACCATGGTACTTGTCCCATGTACTCCCACTAATACAATCTGTCCCATGTACTCCCACTGGTACAACCTGTCCCATGTACTCCCACTGGTACAAACAATATATGAACAAACATACAGCCGTGAACACCAGTCAACCCACATTCGCTCTTCATTCTCAAGTTGAAAATTCGCGTTTCATGCACATGAACGCAGATGTGCTGAGCGAGCATGGCGTACGTGTTCTGCGTATATTACACTAAGGAACACAATGCATTGTTATTGTTATGACGTCATACATAAATGTAATTCCTTCAGTAAACTTAGAAATCTGATTGACCTTATTGAGAAAGACGGTATGACCTTTGCTAATCATGGCTTGACCTTGACCCGACCCTTAAGGAACATACCATCATGCTCAAGGGTCGTACCATCATGCTCAAGGGTCGTACCATCATGCTCAAGGGTCGTACCATCATGCTCAAAGCGATGAACAAAGGGGAATATAAATTTGTCTTATCCAGACTACCATAAAGCCAGCGCTCGTTCCCAGCGAGCAGTGGAGTAGCAAACATATCCAGCAATAAAAAGCTGCAGCGCTCAAACAGACACGAGTATGCAACACTGCCAGAGAACATTCGTCTTTCACGAAAGATTTTCAGTAAACAATGTATGTTTCGTCAGTTGCAGAAGAATTACAGTAAAGATAGATTGTCCCAATACACATTTCCCCTCCTTTTTTATATCTGTGATCAGACCATCATGTAAGACACGGGTTATCTATCTTATTTGTTCTATTTTACAAGAGAACACCTGACCATTTGACGGTAACACAGCCACATGGAGAGAAAACAGGATTTTTTATGAAAGTTTTCTGTGCAAAGTCCCGAACCAATTTCTTTTTTCAAAATCATAAAATGGTTTATTTATCTTTCGCTATATGTCCGGTAAGAAAAAGTATCGTTCACTGATATATATATATATATATATATATATATATATATATATATATATATATATATATATATATATGAGAGAGAGAGAGAGAAACAGAGAGAGACAGAGAGAGAGAGAGAGAGCGAGAGTTGACTTATTCGATCCTGGAGCCTGGCCCACAACTCACAACCGCTGCTCAGCATCAACGGAAAATCATAAACTCATTTTACAACAATAGTAGAAGACAAGAAATACATCAACCAAGTTTTGTTTATCATTGTATTGTATAGACAATGACGTGTAGTGACGTGGCTTGTGGAGGGTCTCATGATGATATGCCAGCACTAGGGAGACAACATTGTTGTTGGCCGCAGTCACTGCCACCTGGAAGCCTCAGCTGGAAAAATCTAAAGGAAATAGAGATTTACTTGTTTCTGCAGGATTGAATGTATTTGTCTGCAGGTACGTGTTGAGATGGCTCGTGACGCCACACTTCAGGTTTTCGCCCTTGCTCCCTCAGTAGTAAGATTATATATATATATATATATATATATATATATATATATATATATATATATATATATATATATATATATGTATATATATATATATATATATATATATATATATATATATATATATATATATATATATATATATATATATCCATCGTCAGAGGTAATTGTGGGATACCACTTACTTTTTGCAAGTGTAACAGTGACCCAGACGTGCTGAAGTCTTCCAGTGGTGAGCGTTGTCGTAACCCTAGGCCATGGTCGACCATCTCCCTCACCAGTTTGGGTCCTGTGTAGCCTGACGCTTCCTGCCTGGTGTTCCAGTGTTCCTGTGTCCCAGTATTCCAGTGTTCCTGTGTTCCAGTATTCCAGTGTTCCTATGTTCCTGTGTTCCAGTGTTCCTATGTTCCAGTGTTCCTGTGTTCCAGTGGATGTGGTCGCTAGGCAGGGCTCGTCCTTCAGGGCCGTACACAGGCCTCCATCTCCCTCAGATATTTTAAACGTTTGAAACTTGTCCTCCGTCCTGGGGTCCGGGAGGGATAATGAGAAAAGTTTTCGTTCTGAAACGTTTACTTGGTCAGCTCTACCTCCAGGATCATCACATGTTTCATCAGTTGTATACTGTATGACACATTTACTTGAGCTGATTACATGTTGCAAAAATGATCTATTTAGATCTGATTTTAACGAATCATAAATATGAATATTGGCTCATATATATATATATATATATATATATATATATATATATATATATATATATATATATATATATATATATATATATGCGGTTTCAGAAGTGGTAGAGGATGTGTGGATCAGGTGTTTGCTTTGAAGAATGTATGTGAGAAATACTTAGAAAAGCAAATGGATTTGTATGTAGCATTTATGGATCTGGAGAAGGCATATGATAGAGTTGATAGAGATGCTCTGTGGAAGGTATTAAGAATATATGGTGTGGGAGGCAAGTTGTTAGAAGCAGTGAAAAGTTTTTATCGAGGATGTAAGGCATGTGTACGTGTAGGAAGAGAGGAAAGTGATTGGTTCTCAGTGAATGTAGGTTTGCGGCAGGGGTGTGTGATGTCTCCATGGTTGTTTAATTTGTTTATGGATGGGGTTGTAAGGGAGGTAAATGCAAGAGTCCTGGAAAGAGGGGCAAGTATGAAGTCTGTTGGGGATGAGAGAGCTTGGGAAGTGAGTCAGTTGTTGTTCGCTGATGATACAGCGCTGGTGGCTGATTCATGTGAGAAACTGCAGAAGCTGGTGACTGAGTTTGGTAAAGTGTGTGGAAGAAGAAAGTTGAGAGTAAATGTGAATAAGAGCAAGGTTATTAGGTACAGTAGGGGTGAGGGTCAAGTCAATTGGGAGGTGAGTTTGAATGGAGAAAAACTGGAGGAAGTGAAGTGTTTTAGGTATCTGGGAGTGGATCTGTCAGCGGATGGAACCATGGAAGCGGAAGTGGATCATAGGGTGGGGGAGGGGGCGAAAATTTTGGGAGCCTTGAAAAATGTGTGGAAGTCGAGAACATTATCTCGGAAAGCGAAAATGGGTATGTTTGAGGGAATAGTGGTTCCAACAATGTTGTATGGTTGCGAGGCGTGGGCTATGGATAGAGATGTGCGCAGGAGGATGGATGTGCTGGAAATGAGATGTTTGAGGACAATGTGTGGTGTGAGGTGGTTTGATCGAGTAAGTAACGTAAGGGTAAGAGAGTTGTGTGGAAATAAAAAGAGCGTGGTTGAGAGAGCAGAAGAGGGTGTTTTGAAATGGTTTGGGCACATGGAGAGAATGAGTGAGGAGAGATTGACCAAGAGGATATATGTGTCGGAGGTGGAGGGAACGAGGAGAAGAGGGAGACCAAATTGGAGGTGGAAAGATGGAGTGAAAAAGATTTTGTGTGATCGGGGCCTGAACATGCAGGAGGGTGAAAGGAGGGCAAGGAATAGAGTGAATTGGAGTCATGTGGTATACAGGGGTTGACGTGCTGTCAGTGGATTGAATCAAGGCATGTGAAGCGTCTGGGGTAAACCATGGAAAGCTGTGTAGGTATGTATATTTGCGTGTGTGGACGTGTGTATGTACATGTGTATGGGGGGGGGGTGGGGTTGGGCCATTTCTTTCGTCTGTTTCCTTGCGCTACCTCGCAAACGCGGGAGACAGCGACAAAGTATAAAAAAAAAAAAAAAAAAAAAAAAAATATATATATATATATATATATATATATATATATGTATATATATATATATATATATATATATATATGTGTGTGTGTGTGTGTGTGTGTGTGTGTGTGTGTGTGTGTGTAAGCTCTGGCTTTAAAACTGATTAGAAATGGAGAGTAAGAGAACAGAGGAGACAGGCACCGTCAGACAGAATGTATTACACAATATCTTACCCACCGTTGTTCCGATGTATCGGAAACCGATGACCCTCCCTCCTATATTGTATCTCTCAGCCGTACTGTGATGGTCTCAGCCGTGCACTGATGGTCTCAGCCGTACTGTGATGGTCTCAGCCGTGCACTGATGGTCTCAGCCGTGCACTGATGGTCTCAGCCGTGCACTGGTGGTCTCAGCCGTGCACTGATGGTCTCAGCTGTGCACTGATGGTCTCAGCCGTGCACTGATGGTCTCAGCTGTGCACTGATGGTCTCAGCCGTGCACTGATGGTCTCAGCCGTGCACTGATGGTCTCAGCCGTGCACTGATGGTCTCAGCCGTGCACTGATGGTCTCAGCCGTGCACTGATGGTCTTGGCCGTGCACTGATGGTCTCAGCCGTGCACTGATGGTCTCAGCCGTGCACTGATGGTCTCAGCCGTGCACTGATGGTCTTGGCCGTGCACTGATGGTCTCAGCCGTGCACTGATGGTCTCAGCCGTGCACTGATGGTCTTGGCCGTGCACTGATGGTCTCAGCCGTGCACTGATGGTTCGTGTGTACTACACCCTGGCACCCAACACTAACACAGGAGCTGTGTGGTCCTGCAGGAGTGGTCACCACTACAGTGTCAGGCTGACGTGTGTGAGGAGTGGCGTATGGTTGGTAAAGTTCCTGATGGAAGAATGAAGATAAACTTACAGAAGAAAAGTTTTTCAAATTAACTCAGAATTTTTTTATATATTTTCTTATAGTATTGGGTCATATCAGTGTGCTTGATTATCTTTCTGCTTCACTTTACAAATATATTTTCGTCATTAGTTCCTCGTCTTTACCCTATAGAAGTGATCTTATGTCTGAGTTAGTTATCAGATGTGATGTCACCCACCTGGCTACTTAATCCTAATCAAACTATAATCCTGAAATTCGAGATAATTCGTTTTTAAGTTTTCCCTGCGAGAGTTATAAGAGAGAGGCTATATTTTACCTGAGCTGATGCCGGCCACATGCATAGATTTGAATATTAACTCTTGCCAACTTTATTTTTAGTTTTCCTTTGGATATATATATATATATATATATATATATATATATATATATATATATATATATATATATATATATATATATATATATCGTCGTCTAGATACCAGTAATCTGCTGAACATTACAACCATTTGTACAACATACAACATGACCCAACTTCCACATTGAAGACATTAAACACCTGCCTCTCAGCTGTCCTGCAGTAATCTCACAGACACATACACAATATCGCAACACTTCGTGACCCGTGGTCCACCCCAGTGGACGTGACTAGCTCTCTGAGCGCTGTATGAGCCCGTAAAATGGAAATCCTTGAGATTACTATACGACAGGGACAAATATCCAGACTGACAGATCGACAAAAATATGAATTCACAATCTTCACAATCTAATAGATAATGTAAACGCAGCTTGTACTCACTGATGGTTGTTGTTATATGTTCCTACAACACTTATGATCATTGTCTCTCATAGGTTATCATTTCCAGGTCTCCAGGCGACACCAACAGCGAGAGCGGCTCAAAACCTGTGAGTATTCCTGTGGTTCCTCTCACTCATATCCTTCATCATCATCCTACATAAACTCATAAATATACACGTATCATTTCCTAACTTAATTGTCGTTTCCCGCGTTAACGAGGTAGCGCCAGGAACAGATGAAGAAGGGCAGCATCCGCTCACATCCATTCTCCAGCTGTCATGTGTAATGCACCAAAACCCTCGCTCCCTATCCACATCCAGGCTCCACACACCTTTCCATGGTTTACCCCGAACGTCTCATATGCTCATATATATATATATATATATATATATATATATATATATATATATATATATATATATATATATATATATATATATATAAAATGTGTGTGTGTGTGTGTGTAAGTGTGTGTGTGTGTGTGTGTGTGTGTATGTGTGTGTGTGCGTGTATGCGTATGTATGTGTGTGTGTGTATATGTGTGTGTGTGTGTGTGTGTATATGTGTGTGTGTGTATGTGTGTGTGTGTGTGTATATATATGTGTGTGTGTGTGTGTGTGTGTGTGTGTATGTGTGTGTGTGTGTGTGGGAGTAAGTAGTACAGTGAACCAGCACATAGCCACATCATAGGGAACGGTGAGCAGGTGGACATAACGTCCCCCTCCTTGACACAGTCTGGATGAGGCTTAGGAAACCCTCATTTGTGAGGCTGCAGGTCTGACTGTGGCCTCACACTCACGCTCGCTCACACTAACGGTTTTAATGAGCGTTTAGTAATGGATTGTTTATTGCACGACCTTGAAGTAATGCACATCCGCGCTGTCAGAATGTCGTACTGTTTGCCTCTGAACAGTGCTCGTATCAAGTTATATTTTCACATTCGTGACGAGAATCGTTGTCCTTAAGGTTACCGGAAGATTGCAGTGGTGTTGGGGGTCTTGCTGTGGGGGTCTTGCTGTGGGGGTCTTGCTGTGGTGGTCTTGCCGTGGGGGTCTTGCTGTGGGGGTCTTGCTGTGGGGGTCTTGGTTGATTTGGCCGTCCTTCTCTTCACGACCTCTGGCAACCATCGTCGATTTATATGTTTATGATAAGTATAACAATCTATGTATATACAGTGACCTGTTTTACTTGAGGATCGTCTCTCGAGTCTGCTACATTCCTGTCTATCCCACTTAGCATTTGTTTCTGTGTATAATCGTATATTTCTTGTGTGGGTCTGTACACTGCCTTATACAGTGTAGGTCAGGTTTGGTGAATACAAGCACCTGCCTGACCTGACCTGTTTCTTGTAGCTGGGGGGATAGTCGGGCTCGGCCGGTGCAGAGGGTACCTGGACTGCATCACTCAGGTGTGGGTATGTACGTGTCTCCACACGACGACCACGGTATACCTGCTACATGGCAGGTCTCCGGAGTGGATCCCCTCCTGCTCCATCGCCTCGTCCTGACAGACGATGGCGTTAGGTGACTTGAGGCGGTTGTGAGAAGCATCGAATATTGCTGATTGATGCATCTGGCTGCCTCTCATGGTTGACAGGTGTCTCTCCTGGCGCTACATTACCTCTCCTAACGACCAGTTATCTCTCTCCCTGGCGAGGTGGCACTACCTCCCCTGACGACTCCCCGCTACCTGTCTTGGCGGCAAGGTACGACGCTCTCCTGACGCCGGGCTGCCTTCCTCGATGCATCATGAACGAGTCTCCTGATCTCGGCTCGTTTTTTCCTGACGGTTTGGTGATTACCCTGAAACGGTGTGTATCGATCGTGTCACGTGATGTCCACTACACACGAGAGTAGTTACTGACACACTTAAGAGATTCGGTCTTGCTTGTAGGAGTTAAGGTAATGTATATACAGTGCAGCCAGTGTTCATACTTCCCCAGATAACGTCGTGGCCACCACAGCAGGATCTACGTGTACCTTCAACAGCGATAACTGAGAACACTCGGCTGAAGATAACTTCGTTAGTTTCCAAGACTGGAGATGAAGGTTGAACACGGGGAGAGAGCCGTCCGTGGTGGGGTATAACACGGGGAGAGAGCCGTCCGTGGTGGGGTATAACACGGGGAGAGAGCCGTCCGTGGTGGGGTATAACACGGGAAGAGAGCCGTCCGTGGTGGGGTATAACACGGGGAGAGAGCCGTCCGTGGTGGGGTATAACACGGGGAGAGAGCCGTCCGTGGTGGGAGGTGGTATGACTGGAGTTTAAAGTTCATTAAGACAATTTAGCTGAGGCCGAGGAGTCCCTCTTGCGTCAGCAGGACGCAGGAACAAATACTTGGCCAGGTAATGAGGGGAGGCGCCTCCTTCACGGTGAGGGGGATATGGTGAGGGGAGATGTGTGGGGTGAGGGGAGATGTGTGGGGTGAGGAGAGAAGTTCGGAGGAGGAGAGAAGGTGTCAAGCTTAGTGGTGTGAGGTGTGAACGTTATCGTTACACATTGGTTTCCTCCGGCTCGCTGGCGTCTTCCCTCACTGTTGTAAGATGATGACCTGACCTCCATAATGTTGTAGGATAATCTGGCCTCCATAATGTTGTTGTAAGATAACCCGACCTCCATAATGTTATAACTTAAGCCTTGTAAGATCATAAGATAACCCGGTTCCCATACTTTGGTTTCAGAGTAAGAAACATTTTTGTACTCTGCGTATGTAAACAGTTACGCCACAGATTACCCATGTGTAGTTTGTTAGCATTTGTTAGACGGCTGAGCAACGTGTCTTTTCATCATTGGTGTTGAGATAAAGTGTATGACGTAACTCCCGAGAGAAGATTGTCGCTCAGCTGACAAGTGCCGCTCAGGGCCGATCCTTTCTGAAATCGTGTCGTATATTTCATTCGTCCTGTCAGCGTTTCTCTCTTGTGAGGCGAGACCCAACCTGCACGACACGCCCCACACAGCTGAGTTAGGCATTATTTGCCCTGCAACATACACCCCGCTCACGTTGGGGAATATGGCCACGCCAAGGATGAGCATCATATCCTATATTGCCAGCCAGTTGCTGCAGCGCCTGTGTGGAAGATCAGTTTTGCTTTGACGTTTGAATGGCTTATCCTCGACTACCAATAGTCGTGTGTCGCTTTTAAACCTGAGGATCGCCTCAGACAAGGCAATATGTGAAGCTGGATCAAAACCTTATTGCTTTTGTCATACTTCAGGTGCCGTATCTCGGGCCAAAGACATCCTCCAGTCTCAGCCAAGTGAGTTCAGAAGGTAAAGGATATGAGTTTCTTAATGAAAAGATAACAACAGGGGATAACTTCATGTCCCTAAGTGTCTGTATACCATTTATATTCACGATGTAAGAGGCTGAAATATTAGACGCTGAAAGCCCCACACAACAGCTGTTGTAGTGTGAAAGGAACGATGTTCACGTCGGGGAACTCACTGGTCTGAGCAACAGCGAACTTATTATTCAGGCAGAGAAGACGCTGGCCCAAACACCTTCACCAGTCACCAGGCCCCTGTGTGTGTGTGTGTGTGTGTGTGTGTGTGTGTGTGTGTGTGTGTGTGTGTGAGCCAACACCCCGTCTGACGTTCCTTTATTTTCTCGTTCCACAAGAAAGTTAATTATCGGTCGCTTTATATAAACGCGTCCAACCGCCCAATTACAGCTAACTGCCTTTGATCTGGCTGCTAATTGGGCGAGAATAGGAAACTGTGGAGGAGGGTGGGCACAGACACCGAGCCACTCCCGAAACTAGACTGTTTTTTTGCAAGAATCTTAGATACAAATGTGTCACTAATGACAGCATGACCAGGAGTTACCCAACTAGTTATTTTCGTATTTGTTGATCATTTCTCACGCTAGCGAGGTAGTAGGAGCAGATGATTGACCTTCACAAGGAAACAATTCTGTTTAATACCTTCTACTTAGATAAGTGAGCCTTACACTTGTAAGTACAGGGGCGGGCCAACCAATGGTGCTCACATCTGTTGACTATGGCATAATGAGGGAAGGCTGAGGGGAATGCAGAGGAAGCCTGAGGACCAGTGTGAAGGCAGCATTAGAACAAGCTTGAAGGCAGCATGAAGGCAGCGTGAAGGCCAGCATGTTAAACAAATCTGAAGCAGAAGATTCCACAGTTGAAAGAAACTTAGCTGAGAGCTGCTATAGTAAACATAAGTAGGAAAGCTGGAGGTCCCACCGTTGAGTGAGGCTTAGCTGGGAGAGCTAAGCCTGGCTGGACGGCTTGAGCTGGGAGAGACTTAAGTGGCAGCTGAAGGAGGCAGAGGTAAGTGACGGTCTGGAGGAAGGATTAAGGCAAGTCCAGGAGGGGATTACTGGGCCGCCTCACCCATCCTCTCACTCGTCCACCTCACCCACTTCTCACACTCGCTCTCCTCTATTGTCCACCTCACTCGTCCTCCTCACTAGTCCTCCTCACCCGTCCACCTCACATGATCTGATACCTCCTCACCTCCGGGGCCTGGGTTCATTTCCTCGCCACGTAACAGGTTTACTGTCTCTCTCTCTCCTGTTTGTCTCAGGTATCGACCCTGATCACGTGGTCATCGTGAGGTCTCCGGCGAGCCTGGCGACACCTGTAGTGATCCTCAGTATACGTCTTTACCGCCTGCTGGTGACCGTGTCTTGAGGAAGTTCCCTCGAGTCTCCTGCCAGGGTGACATAAAGTTTTGCAGTCACTGTACGTGGACGGAAAAACGTAACTGCATGATTTTGCGCCTGGATATACTAAGCTGTTTGTACTCACGCGCGGACGAGCTAAACTCCAGTGCGTCGGAACCGGTGCATGAAGCAGATGATCCTGACAGTACACACATGCTGCAAGGGACATACGCAAGCACTAGCTAGGGTCAGGTCAATGGCCAGGTCGTCATACTCAAGGGGTTAAGGTGGATATTCTCATTAGTGTTGGCTTACTCTGGTCGACGGTCGGGCTATGACAGACGGACCTGAGGTTATGCAATAGGTACCAGGAAAGATACCTGATGTAAAACTTTTAAATCGTATTTACAACCATAATCATGTATTCTACACCTTCATCTTCAATTTATACATTCTACATCTTCGACCTTAAGTTATACATTCTACATTCTTCACATTCACGAAGCGCTTTGAAACTTATTGGTTCTTTGGGGAAAATATTGACCATGTTGTGTGAGTCATTACCAGAAAAGAACGAATCTATGACGTGAAGATACATGTTCCGGTGCGGGAGCTGACCTGGATGTGTCTCCCCACTGGTTCTTTCTCCCCAGTCATGATTCAGTCTCCCCATTTCTGCTTCACTCTTCCCATTGATAGCTCGTGTTCACTCTCAGTGGCTCATCTCCCCATTAGTGGATCATTTTTAAGAGTACTGTTTCATTCTCCCTGTAATGGTCCATCTTCACTATTAATGGTTTATTTTCCCCACTAATGGTCTGTTCATTTTTCTCACTAATAGATCAGTCTCCCCATTAGTGGCTCCTCTCCCCATCAGTGGGTTATTTCTCCCATTGGCTTATTCTCATTAAAGGTTTATTTTCCCCATTATTGTCTCATTTTTTCCTGTTAATGGTTAATGTTTCCCACCCACACCAGCTCTCACTCAGGAGTGCGTCACGCACCACAGCCGCGAACCCAACACACCCCATCCTCTGTTACTTCTTCCACACAGTTTTTTTTTTTTTTTTTGACAATACCATACCTCTGCTTGATCACCCAGTCCAGTGGTTTATTCTGTATAGCTGAACTGATGGGGGTCTTCTGTCTCTGAAGAACACACAGACACACACACACACACACTCACACACACGAGAGAGAACGTACAGATGTTGGAGTGTGAAGTTGATATTCTATGTAATAGGAATGTGACTAGATTCATGTTCCTGGTATAAGGTTGTCGTCTTTGTTCATAATCAAACAGTTACGTGAGCCAGCTACCAGTAACTAAGGCCACAGTTAGCTCTCCAACACCGAGTCAGAAATAACTGGCATGATAAGTCGAGGCAGGAGAACTGAGCAATGACAGCATGTGTACCAAAACATTTTCTCTCTGGGAATGTAGGGAAATTTTTATAAATTACGTGTACGATGGAAAGCCAACGCGTAGCGTCAACTGAGGAAACTTTGTGTTATTCAAACTTAAAACTTAAGTTTCAGGTATCTAGATCTGTGAGAAGCAGTGTCTGGGGCAGTTTCTCACTGTAGCCAGTGATGCAGGCACTGCCTCTTTACAACCAGTGACTGAAGGCAAAATTTATTTCATTTGTTCTGAAGTTAATAGATGGAATAACAGATGCAAAGCATTGCTAGATAATGTGAGGAAATGAATGATGTAAAGATTAAGATAAGCTGGTGCCGCGAGGGACTAAGTTAGAGTCAAGTTTTCTTCATTATGTGTCAAGTCCGTCCCAAGTCTCTCTCTCTCTCTCTCTCTCTCTCTCTCTCTCTCTCTCTCTCTCTCTCTCTCTCTCTCTCTCTCTCTCTCTCTCTCTCTCTCTCTCTCTCTCTCTCGCGTAAAGTTTCCAACAGTTTAACTTTACAATATAACATCTTTCCAACAAGTTGCCGAGATTTGTGTTCCTGGTCTGGCAATAGAGTGAGGTGTGGTAGTGCGTTTGTGATGGTGTGGTAGCGATCATCTATGAATCCTTGTCTCCCTCACGTTGCCTCTGCTGGTAACACTCAGCCTGAGATCTGTGAGCACGATATTTACATAAGCGTGGGACCTGAGGTGATGGTACGTGTGGTCCGACGCCTGGGGGAATCAGGTCATGCATGCGTGAGGACCTGCATCGCAGGAGACCCTGGGATATGAAGATGTTGCAGACTCGAACCCCCAGGGATAGCTAGCGCCCTCCTGGCCACCTGGTGTCATGATGCAGAACTACATGACTCACGAATGACTTGGTCATGTTTACTCGCGTGAGTGAGGGAATCATCTTCACCCCTGAGGGACTGGATATAGAGGTCATGAGAATCATGTCATGAGTAATGAGGCGGGAGAGTTAATGAGGAGGACGACGGCTCCATAAGAGTCATGCGGAGAAGAAGGTAGCCACCTGGGAAGCACACCAGGATATACATACCCACATGTTACCTCATACATATACATATATACACATTAATACACATACATACACAAACAGACACAAAGTGTTCATTCTATCACCCGTCAGTCTGTCACCTGTCACTATCATCCATCAGTCTATCATCCGTGTGTCTATCATCCGTCAGATGTCACCCACACATCTTTCCCTGTCATTTAAGCACCCTTCCCCCCCCCCCTCATTTGTTATACATCACGTTTATCTCGCTAACTCCATCATACATTGTCCCTCACATCAACTCATATATATATATATATATATATATATATATATATATATATATATATATATATATATATATATATATATATATATATATATATATATATATAAAAAACGTTCCTCGAATGTAGTTATTCTTGTTATGATATTATTTCGTCAACAATATTTTGTTTCAGTCTGCTTTTGTTGTGTAGTTCTGAATGCATATGTGGATGTCAGTGTTTGTATACAGACGTGTGTGTGTGTGTGTGTGTGTGTGTGTGTGTGTGTGTGTATGTGTGTGTGTGTGTGTATATATGTGTGTGTGTGTATGTGTGTATGTGTGTGTGTGTGTGTGTGTGTGTGTGTGTGTGTGTGTGTGTGTGTGTGTGTGTGTGTGTGTGTCTGTGTTGGTGTGTGTGTGTGCAGGTGTGTGTGTGTGTGTGTGTGTGTGTGTGTGTGTGTGTGTGTCTGTGTAGGTGTGTGTGTGTGTGTACGTACTCTGTAAGCGGAGGACTGAGCAGTGTGTATGATGGGTCGCAACAGTATATTTGTTCCGACAGTCGCTGTAACTGGACATGCGACACGCCGGCTGTCTATAATCTAGATTACGGAGGAAAGATCAACCTGCAGTTTGCTCACCACAAGGGCGAGGTGTGGCCTCAGGTAGGGAAGATAACACAAGGGCGAGGTGTGGCCTCAGGTAGGGAAGATAACATAAGGGCGAGGTATGGCCTCAGGTAGGGAAGATAACATAAGGGCGAGGTATGGCCTCAGGTAGGGAAGATAACATAAGGGCGAGGTGTGGCCTCAGGTAGGGAAGATAACACAAGGGCGAGGTATGGCCTCAGGTAGGGAAGATAACACAAGGACGAGGTGTGGCCTCAGGTAGGGAAGATAACACACAATATTCACATGTCATTTTGTTTATCGTAGCAAAGTTCGTTTTGGTTGAATCATTAAAACTACCAGAGGGTCAGTATTCACCAGCCGTTTACTTCATACGTTGATTATCAAAGTCATTCCTAGTTGTGTACGATGATGCTTCACTGTCTGCAATATACGAGGGTTAGTTAGTCTGCAAGAATTTTTCAGATTGGTAGTTTTTAGGCGTGAAGGTGGGCATTTGTATAACATTTAACACACACTCTCGTGTTAGTGGTTAGTGTTTTTGACTGTAAAACTTGAGTTGTTTATATTGTAAATACATATTGCTGATATGTTCTAAGTGAAGGTTGAGCAGTTATCAGGTAAACTGATATTTCTACGTTTTGAATGTGTTCAGGTAGTCTTAGACAGCGAGCATGTTCAAGAAGCCTGAAACAGTGAACATGTGTTGAGGAGGCCTCAGACAATGAACGTATGTTCAAGAACGCTCACTGAACATGTGGATCTCATCACATGAAGGATCATGTGAACATGTATCTCATCACATAAAGGCTATATGTGAGGAAGGGTCCTGCTGCCCATGTTCTTCAAGACTCAGGAACTCACGACCCTTCCACACCTCAGAAAATGGGGGGAAAATTCCCACTATCTCCTGAGTCATTTTGTGGAATACTTTCTTTATGGATGCAATCCCGTGGGTCATCATCGCATCTTGGTGGCTATATTGCCCGACCATGATGGTGACTGGGGGACGGGCTCGCTCACCTTGCCAGACTCACACGGTAAATATGGCCAGATAATTTTAAGTTTATATGAACCATCACACGACGCTCTGTATCCTCTGGTTTCGTGGAGAAGCTCACTGATGATGTCTTACGTTGCTGTTGCTGAGACATAAGTCATTAGACTCGAATTTTTGCAAAGTTGGTTTAGATTGAGGAAAATATTTACAGTCAGACAAATGTCAAGAAATATGGTACTTTGAGAGAGGCCAAACTATTTTTTGTTTAAATTATGGAGTCTGAGGCAATCTAGTAGAACTTCTCTCGCTGTTGTAGATCTTGCAGAGTTTCCCAGAAGTACGTATTTATATGTCAAAGTTCAACAGATACTGCCCTGTTCCCACGCCTCATTAACTTACCTCACACACATCGTAGCTGGCATGTGCGTGTGTCTGTACAACCAAGCAACACTTCAACTAATTATCCTTCCGTTAATGTTCCGGTCATTGTGTGTTCAGCTTGTTACCAACCAGCACACCAGCCTCCTTGTTCTGGTTACATCATCACATTGTACTGCGGGGTTGTCCTCTGACATCATCCTAGCAGCTGTAGCATCATCCCAGAACAGGATACAGTTTAATGTTATCATAGCACTGCTATACTGTATCACAGCACCGCTGTAGTGTATCAGCACCGCTGTAGTGTATTATGGCACCGCTGTAGTGTATCATAGCACCGCTGTAGTGTATGTAATTATGTAGACGACCTTTATAACCCAGGCAGCCGACAGAGCCGAAGCCCAACCAACAGACTAACCAATATTAACCCAGTCCGCAAGGCTGGGATGCATATCCCACACAGCAGTACAGTTTACCCTCTGTAGTTCCATTCTTGGTATTCCACTAGAGGCCGGCTTAGCTCTCACATGCCTACTATCCATACCTACAAATTCTTCCTCACCAAATTTTCAGAACTCGAAGGTATATTCTCAAGAGAAGATATGCAAACCATCTACAATGACTCCAGTGAAGTGATACGAGTTTCATCATTCTGTTCAGGTATGTTTAGAACGATCTGTTACAGTTAGATGGACGCAAGACAAAATCATGCCAAGCAAGTACCACAGTTACACCAATAATGTCCTCTCATGTCTCATAACTGGACTCTAACAATCAACAAAATTTACATTTTTCCTTCGAATTCTTGTTTTCAGTTTAAGCTTGTCATGAGACTGTCTTGGTAGCAGCCACAGCTTCTCATAATCATACTATGAAAGCGGCTACAGCTTAGCACGAGTTTAACGGCAGGGACGATGAATATTGCTATGGAGAGAGAGGCAGAGAGAAACCTTTAGCAAGATGTCGCTCCAACGCAAAGCTAACACGTAGTGCTCACCGCATGGACTGAGAGAGAGAGAGAGAGAGAGAGAGAGAGAGAGAGAGAGAGAGAGAGAGAGAGAGAGAGAGAGAGAGAGAGAACAACTGGACCGTAAACACATTGGATTTCGATAAAGTCTTTTCACCGAGGCCTTGCACGACGTCCATCTGGGTGACCTCCCGGACGCTGACGAAGACGTCCTCCTGTCGTGAGGTCTGCCTCCACGACACGTCTTCCTTGGTCGCCACGACGATACAACTTCTCCCCCTTGACCTCACAATCTGACCGTCATGCTACAACCTCCCCTTGACCTCACAATCTGACCGTCATGCTACAACCTCCCCTTGACGTCACAGTCTGACCGTCATGCTACAACCTCCCCTTGACCTCACAGTCTGACCGTCATGCTGCATGAGGCTGGGACATAAGGGGTTCTCATACGTCTCATGAGAGGAGCCGTCCGTATAGCGGACCACTATCTGCGCATGAGGGAGTTGAGGAATCATTGAGTGAAAGCACTGAGGCATATTGCATGATATTGCACAAGATTTGCGTAGTCCAGCGGTTGCTCCTTGACGAATGCAACATCTGCCTGCCTAGCATGTTTCTTAAAATCACAACAGGATTATCTCCTTCAAAATGTTCATTTTACTTCACAACTGGTTGTAAATAATGTGTGTGTGTTGTAGCGCTGAGATGATTCAACAAGGAATCGCGCTGAGGTTATGAGTCTGTTGATGTTTGTGTCACCACCCACTCAGAGGTTGTAGAAAATGAGTCATTCTGAATGGTTGTGGAAAGTGAGTCGGTTTTGACTACGAGGGAAATTGTGCCTCAGTAACAACTGATTTATTTTCCTGGTCTGGATATGGCAGGCGGAAGTATCCCAGAACTGAGCGCCTGTGTGTTGTGTGTGTGTGTCAACAATATGTGTGAGCTATACAGTGCGTCTGTAAGCCCGTAGTGGTGGTACCCCAGGGAAAGTGGGATAAGATTTTTCTTGTTGCTTACAGCGGCTGTGTTGCCTGCGCTGTATATATGTCAGGGGAAAGATGTTGCCCGTGTTATACTGAGGTTGTAAACATCAGGTAAGACCATATCAGGTTTTGCGAGAGAGACGATAATGTTACTGAGGGTTTAAGGCCTTCCTGAGCTCACTCTGGCTCTTATCACAAACCTGCGTTGCTTATAGTCACCAGCTGCCACGTACGAGGCTCACATCCACTGCTCCTCTGACTGAGCAAACACATGGTACGTGAAAACATATTTGTTTACAGAAGCCATAGATGGGCCCAGATGTGTCTCTTATACACACACACACACACACACACACACACACACACACACACACAAGTGAAGGCCGTGGGGGTGACGTTGGCAACAGTATGCAGTAATCTTCGGCCGTCTTGTTCCATGTGTGGCAGGTGATAGACACAATCATCACAGATACCGAGGAATCAGAGAGAAAAACAACCCGAGTGTGAGACGTTATGGAAGGAGGCTGAAATGGAGGGACGAATATTGGCCTCCTGAGTCTGCTTTACACTTACATGGTTGTGTCCACAAGACCAAGTGTCGACAAAAACTTTTCACGAAGTTTAGAATTCTGGAATATTACTTGAAGACCAGAATTAACCAGAATGATACATCAGTTCTCGTTAAGTTTGATGGTGTGTACGACGAGCCACGTTTGATGGTGTGTACGATGAACCAAGTTAGGGCATTATTGTGAGGATGACAACGAAAATGGTACAAGAATGAGAAGTGAGTTACAGGAACGGGTTTGAGGCCTTGCATTTGTCCACCGAGGAAGGGACGAGTAAGTGGTGACTTGATCACAACCTTTAAGTTACCATATCAGTGGGAGAGACGAAGCTAAACTTAGAAGTGGTTTAGGAAGGATATGTAGCTAGTCAGCCAGTATGGAGGGAGGACCTGGGTTGGAGGTAACCCCACAGATGGCATTGTGGTTCATACTACTGAAAGGACTCGAAACAAAATATAGATATGTTTATGTAAGTGTATTACTATACGTGTTGCTCTCATAAACCCATCAGTTGCTCCCACACTTCAACCTGTTGCTCTCATAAACCCATCTGTTGCTCTCACAGAACTGCCTATTGCTCTCACAAATCTATCTGTTGCTCTCACAGACCTACCTGTTGCTCTCACAGTCATATCTTTGCTCTCAAAGACCCTCCTGTCGTTCTCACATACCCACCTGTTGCTTTCATAAACCCGTCCACTGTTCCCACAGTCCAACCTGTTGCTCCCACACTCCCACATTTTGCACTCACGCTTTCACCTGTTACTCTCAAACACCCACCTGTTGCTCTCACAGACCCAGCTGTTGCTCTCACAGACCCAGCTGTTGCTCTCACAGACCCACCTTTTGCTCTCACAGACCCACCTTTTGCTCTCACAGACCCACCTGTTGCTCTCACAGACCCAGCTGTTGCTCTCACAGACCCACCTGTTGCTCTCACAGACCCACCTATTGCTCTCACAAACCCACCTATTGTTCTCACAGACCCACCTGTTGCTCTCACAGACCCACCTGTTGCTCTCACAAACCCACCTATTGTTCTCACAGACCCACCTGTTGCTCTCACAGACCCACCTATTGCTCTCATTTGCCAACGGATCATGGCAACACTCCAGACCCCCGGACCAAGCATGATACACACGTTGCCGCGGACTGTTCAACACGTCTTCTCTAACATGATATTTCCATAGAAGATATCAATATGGATCAGGAACAATGTAAATCGAGAATCATCCAGCATCCATTTTTGGTAGTAGTAGTAGTAATAGTAGTAGTAGTAATAGTAGTAGTAGTAATAGTAGTAGTAGTAATAGTAGTAGTAGTAATAGTAGTAGTAGTAATAGTAGTAGTAGTAATAGTAGTAGTAGTAATAGTAGTAGTAGTAGTAGTAGTAGTGAATGTGATATTAGTAGTAATGGTAGTCGTGGTGTTGGTGGTGGCGGACCTAGAAGTAGTAAGGAATACAAGTGTACTTGTCTGAGTAAGCAAGGCAGGCAAGATCACTCCCCATCATCACTTACCTGTCTGACCCTGTTGACCTTTGACCCCAGGAATACTGCCTGATAAGCTGTGTTATCTTTTGAATCGTATCCTGATAAGCTTTGGCACGTGTCGGGAACATAGCCAGAAGGTGATGTGTGTCAGAGCCGCCCCTGTGTGCTTGCTTCAAGAACTATTCAGTTGCTTGCCGATAACTGAGCCGCCGCGATGCTGCTAGCTTCTGAGGCTTTGAAATGTTTGCCTTCAGAAGCACGACAGAGCCAGGCTACCTCAGAACTCTTGTGAGTACGACGTGTATACTGCCTAGCTCTCATAATCACAACGTTGTATGTGTAGAGCAACGTTGATACAGACACACATACCATCTAACGATACACACTGGTGAACTCTCTTATAATGTCAATAAAAAAGGCCATTTCTTTGAACATTCCAAATTGTTAGACTCTTCACATTAAAGACTAACAACTTTTGCCTGGCTGTCATCAAGAGTTAACTAATTTACGGATTATCATAACTGAATTTGGAAGTTTGAACCCACATAATCCTTCACTAGGTTAGAACAGTGAAGGTGACAACACCATTGTTGGAGAAGGGTTGCTGAAGATCCGAGTATATTGTGAGGAAGTAAGGAAATTGGGCTCCTTTAAGGGTGCTGGAGAAGTGTTGGAGATGTGCTTTTGTGGTGTTGGAGTATTGTTGTAGGTCTTCTATAGAATTGTTGGCGTTATTGAGGAGGAGGGCTGACGTAATCCTGAAAGAATATACCAGGAACAATGTTATTATTACAGTTAATGTTGTTATCATTATCATCATCATATGTCATTATCATCACTACTACTACTATTATAATTATTATTATTATTATTATTATTATTATTATTATTATTATTATTATTATTATTATTATTATTATTATTATTATCGTTATTATTATCATTATTGTTATTATCATTATTATTAATATTATCATTTCTATTATTATTGTTATTATTATCATTATGATTATCATTATTAGTCCTATTATTATTATCATTGTTATTACTATTATAATTATCTTTATTATTGTTATTATTATTAATTCATCATCATTATTTCATTGGATAGAATGTTTTGGATAGATGTGGTATATGAGGAACGATGTAGGGCTAATAAGGCCATTGTTCTTCTATTCCCGATGCTTCTTCGGTAAGAAGGAAAGGCAATTATGTAGGGGTAAAAGAATTATTATTGTTATTATCATCATTATTATCATTATCAGTCGTAGTAGTAGTAGTATATTAACAGTATTATCATCATCATCATCATTATCATATTGTTTGTATTTGTATCATTATCATCATCATTTACTCCTATAAGTCATATTCACAGGTGTGTCTATGTAGTTCAGTCATACAAGAAACTGTCGTCAGAATAACACTAGTAAGTATGGAAATGTATACTTAAGAATGAGCGTGGTTCCCCCAGTGAGGTATATTTACAGGTCTCGCCAATCCCTTACACATGTTTTTGCACCATTTGGGTAAGGTGTTTTCGCACACAAATGCTCCTTGTGTCCTGGAAATAACAAAACTTGTGCAGAAAGTATTTGTTATTTGTCATAATTTGTTTTGAGGGGAAAGTTACGAGCAGTGTGTGAAAATATGTCGTGTTTGCCCTGTAGCTGCTGCCCAGGAAAACATCTGTACTGGCATTAACATTCGTCGGTTTATCCTTCTTATTGTTATTCATTCTAGCCCTTATGAGTATCACGGTACGACCTTTGAGCAAAAAGATACGACCCTGGAGCAGCACGGTGCGAACTCAGAGCATAACTATACGACCTTTCGAGCCACGCCGCTATGTGCAAAGTTGTCATCAATGATCGTACCGTCACGTTCAATGATCGTAACGTCATGTTCAATGATCGTACCGTCACGTTCAAGGATCGTACTGTCATGTTCAATGATCGTACCGTCACGTTCAAGGATCGTACCGTCATGTTCAATGATCGTACCGTCACGTTCAATGATCGTACCGTCGTGCTGAGCGATGTTAATACCCGTTGTGCAGCGGTGGGCGGTGATCACGAAGAGCTGTGTAATATCCAGGATCTGGGACACTAAATAACAAGCTTAATGATTCTCGGGGATTCGCTCCTGCAGATAAACATTTGTAAGAGGTTTACATGTGAACGCCAGGTGAACTTATCCTAACTTTCTGTTGATATTTTTCATGTGGTGTGTGTGTGTGTGTGTGTGTGTGTGGGAAGGGCTATGCATTCGAATGTTTCACTCTTTTCAACAGACGTAAGGAAGTGTGGTCTTATGATGAAGGTTGTGAACATTTTACTTGGTCAGTCCTCCTCCACACCTGCCCTGTGGTCAGGAGGAGCCAGTCTCTCGTCTTCCATGTGGTGGCGTGATGTGGCTCGCGCACAACGTGGAGGACCTTCCTGGAACCCATGTTAACCCTGCATTGTTCACACGATGTCTGGAAGAGTGAGTCACTCGATGTACCTCTGCTCCAATACATGTTTATTCCTTTTGACACGTGTGTGTCCGCTGTACTGCGTATCATGCAATCAGGCTTGGGGCCTCTGCATCACCTCACAAACGAGCAACATGACCCCTGACAATCTCCGCAGACGTAAACATTATGATCACCACACGTGCATCTCTCTATATCCCCATCATAATGTATCTCGTGGTGCAGTAGTTGGCTCGTGCAAAAGTTGTTATTTCGGACGATTTCTGGAATATGTAAAGCAGTCAACCTCCTGACGAGCCGTGTGAGGAACATGTGGTCAGCGGGGTACCCAACATGTGGTCAGCGGGGTACCCAGCCTTCTGTCTGGACAGGAGGAGACGGAAGAGGTTCGGTAACGCCACCACCAGACGTACGCCGGCACTTTAAACGTGTTCCTGCGACTTCTGTCCGTGGCTGTACTTGCGTCCGTTATATGATATCGTTACATTTTCATGTCGTCTCTTACTAGAAGTCTCCCTTGATCAGTTTCCCAAAGGATGAGTCGGATCCAGAGTGCACTGGGATCAGGACGACCTCCAACATCACCTTCATAACTCGTACGAGTTCGTGTCTTGCAAGACAGCTTGAGTTTCGTGACCACTATCGTGACGACTGCACCTTCTCAGGGTTCGAACCCTGCGACAGACTGATGGACAACGTCAAGTCCTCAATACGGTGTTTTCCTGGTACACGACAGGAAGTGCCTTAACGAAGATCTCAAGATAGAGGTAAATATTTGAGGTAATATTTAGAAGCAAGAGTTGGTACACAAAGACATGTAAACAATGATATATCACCATTGATGTGAAGGTTAACATGAGAAGCTCAGGAGTCATAGTGACAGTTGTAAATGATGACACCACAAAGTAATATCATCTTGATTATCAAACGAGATTCGAACCAGTGTTCTGCATCTCCTGAAGCGATACGCTGTAATACCAATCATGCCATCAGTTCGTACAACTGGTTTGCATCAGTTGACTGAGATATGAAGATGTAAACATTGAAAGCATTACTATTTCCCTAACTACTGTGTCATGGTCAGAGGGAAGACTTTCTAAATCAAATTATTTAGAAACACAGACGATAATTTTACAGTTCGTCTCACATGTTTGACCCTTCCTTCCTTCCTTCTTGTACTGGTCGACTCCCTCCTTCCAGTGTCGTAGCCCATCCGTCTGCCTTCTCTACACAAGCTTCCTTCCATCATTTCTCCCTTCGTTCCTATATTGATCACCGCCCTCCTCCCAGTGGTCTTTTATCTTCCATCTTATCTCCCCTCCTCCATATATTGATTAGCTCCCTCTCTCCAGTAGCTGTTCTCTTTTATGTTCCCTCCCTACCTCCTCCCTCCAGTAGCCTTTCCCTCCCCTTTGTTCTCCCTTCCTTCCTTACACTGACAGTTTCCTCCCTCCTGGGCCCTTCCTCATCCACCTTCCCTCTCTTCATTCCTTCCCATCCATTTCTCTCCCTCCATCCACCACTCCGTTCCGCCATCTTTTCCTTCAGTAACCATTCCACTTATCCCCCCAACCTCCCACCTCCTTTCAACGTCCAACCACCAATAATAATTCCCCTCCACAAATACTCCTCGAAGACGCACCTCTTCCCTCGGTCACACACACACACACACACACACACACACACACACACACACAACTCCAGCTAGAAATATACAAGTGTTCACCAGAGCATCACTCGACCTCTTCCCCCGCTACGAGATGTTCCCCCATCGTCCAGTCAACGAGACCGTCCCAAGGGGCGCGAGGAGCAAGAGATATCTACTGGCTGAGAGAGACCCCATCAAGAGATACTGCCCCTCGTGAGCCCTCTTGGCACAGAGACGTCACATTAAGAGATGTTTACAAGGCGAGGGTAAACCCTCTACTCACGTGAAGCGACTTAGTTTGCCGCAAACTCTCTCCTGTGGTACACATCACCTCGTATACCTGATGTTATCCAACGATTTCATATCCAAGGGTCGTACCGTCCTGCTCAAGGGTCATACCGTCCTGCTCAAGGGTCGTACCGTCCTGCTCAAGGGTCGTACCGTCCTGCTCAAGGGTCGTACCGTCCTGCTCAAGGGTCGTACCATCTTGCTAATGAATCGTACCTTCAAGCTCCCAGCTTCACTGTTCACTCGTCTATCGCCTTGCTCAAGGAATTAACGATTCGTATCCTCTGCTCGCTCAACACTCGCCTCATTAGTGGAGCAAGGAATCCAAACTGGCCGAATCTATGCTGAGAATCAGTTATATACAACGAGGAGCCGTGTTATTTACAGCTAGAACCGAGGCGAATTTTGATAGAAACCGAGCTTTTTACAGTGTAGACCAAAAGTTATTTACATTAAGAACCAAAGTGATTTTATTTTACAATGAGAGCCAAAGTAATTTACAGTAAGCCAAGGTCATTGTTATCAATATAAAGGTCATTTACATCGAGCATGAAGAATATTCACAGATCGTATGGCACGCAGCAAGAATGTAATGTAATGTAAATATTGATGCGGAGTGAAGGATAGATCTGATATAGTCACGTCGATATTGTGTACCGCTACGACCAACGAAAATACACATCTTATGAATCTCAGTCCGTGTGTGATCTGGGAAGGACAAGGTATCGTATGTATCTCAGTCCGTCTGTGATCTGGGAAGGACAAGGTATCGTATGTATCTCAGTCCGTGTGTGATCTGGGAAGGACAAGGTATCGTATGTATCTCAGTCCGTCTGTGATCTGGGAAGGACAAGGTATCGAAACATCATGAGATGAACGAGCGGTTCAGTGATCAGAAACACTCAAGGATTTCATTTCAAAACAACAACTTAGAAATAGAGAAAACATGTCATAGTTTTTTTTTTTTTTTTCAAAAATGGTGTAACAAGTTGATTACTTTTAAGCATACATCTGTCACAGCAGGAAGCCATGCATCTCTTTAATGTGTAAAGTACCAATCATAGCGACTGTCATCAATTCTATCAATATGTGCTCATTGCTCATAAATTTTTAGGAAAATAAATAGACGCTAATGCTGAATCAATTATACTTTTTAGTTCGTACACTATAGTAACGAGGCTTTCAAAGCCTGGAAAAGTTACAAACATAGACAAGTTTTTTCTTTTTCTTGTTTTATATTTCATCCTCGTTTCGTGTGTGAACGAGGTAGCGCCAGGAATGGACGAAGAAAGGCCGGATCCGCTCACATCCGTTCTCTGGCTGTCATGTGTAATGCAACGAAAGCACAGCTCCCTATCCAGAACCAGGCCCCACAGGCCTTTCCATGGTTTGCCTCGGCCGCTTCAAATGTCCTGGTTCAGTCTACTGAATCACGTCGAGCCCTTATACCACATTGATCTAATTTACTTTATCCCGTGCAGGCCTTTCACCCTCCTGCACCCGTGCCGCTCAAAATCTTTTTCACTCCATCCTTCCAACTCCAATTGTGTCCCCTTGTTCTCCTTTTTCTCTCCAATTCGGACACATTTGGCACATTTACCCCTGACCTTTGACCCTTTCCTTAAAGGTTAAGTCAAAGGTCGCAGCATTATACCCAAGGATCGCTTGGTCGTCCTCAAGGGCTCAGTCAGGAAGGCCCTCTCTGATCAAGGGACCTGCCAGGTGGTCAGGCATTTAATGTATCTCAGGATGTTGCTTGAGCAAGCAGAATGATGATCAAAGGTTAATGTCTTCATCTTTGGATATTGCTTGAGCAAGCAAAATGCTGATCTAAGATTAATGTCTCCATATCATGACGTCGCTTGAGATCGTACAATCATCATCTTATTCCGCTTCCTCATATCATTTGTCAAGGATGAGTCAAAGTAAGAGATTTCCTTTCCTCTCATCCAGGGAGGCATGAAAAGGAGCTTTGCTTGGCAGGAAAGTTCTTACATGCGACGTGTTTATTGTATCTCTTCTTCTTGACTGTTTGTGAGTCGACTACGACGAAGCCACTCCATGACCTGATGCTTAGATCCTCAGTAAACATCACTGGCATGATTCATACTACCCACCCATACTCCTCTTCATCCACACAGCCAATAGTGTTAGTATACGTATAGGTCATCGATGTTTATATAGCAAAGTAGTGAAGCTCTGGAAGATTTCCAGTATTCACCATCAAAGCGATGACGTCTGTGTTCTTTCCAGTCGCATCTGGATTCTCTCCCGCCTGAGGCTTCTGCCGATATCACGAAATTTGTCCAAGCTTTGTTACAGTCTGGAAATTCCGATATATTTCATCATACTCTCAAAACACCAGCGAAGTTACCTTCTACAATATCTAGATCTATTAAAGTTAGACTTTTCATAGACTTGAGCGTTACCTTCAATCAGGAAGAAAAAATCTTGCTTATTTTGCTTTGCCCTGCGATAGGACCTTGTTGTTAGTGAAGACACGAGAAGGTAAATATAACCGTTGGGGATATTGGTATTACAGTGGCCCCAGCCCTCAAGATGCCAACCTCCACACAGTAATCAAGAACAATGGTTCTCCAGGTGCCGTCTGCTCTCGCAACGCTAAAACGAGGAGGTCGACTGGCGACATTAAACAGAAACCCTGTTTAGTTCTGCACTCGTACTGTAATGGCTCTTAACTATTAGTAACGGGCAGTTAGATAACTTTTCAGAAATTACGGACCTCTATTGCTAATTATCCCTGAGTGGTACTTGTGATAAAGTTACCGAAGTCCGGTAATGGGCCTCGCCAGGTGCAGAACACTGGAAGTACACACCACACGAGAGCAACTAGTGTGGCTACACACTGAATAACAACCATACTGGAATTACGTACGTTATAGGGTGCAACAACGTGTTAACCCCACCAGTACCACGGTAAATCATCATACTTAAGGGTTAATTCAGTGTACTTAATAATCTGTCGTCGAACTTAAACCGACGTCACAATTCATAAATGGGATTAGCGTTATCTAGATTTTGTCACAGTATATCAAGCTTTATGTTTACGTCTTCAGTGGGTTAGTCCATGAAGATGATGACACAACCTTCTGAATATAATGATTTCCTGCACGTAGTATGATGATGACCCCCTCAGGACGGAGGCTGGGGAACCAGGGGAGTATGATGAGTTAACCCCAAGAGTATGATGATGGTATGTAACGAGAATGATGATGAAATCCCTTGAGAACAATGACGTAACCCTGTGACCTTGTTGACCTAATTACATGGATACGATCACGTGACCCCTGGCTACCCATGTACTCCCCTCCTCCTCCTCCTCTTCCTCCTCCTCCTCCTCCTCCTCCTCCTCCTCCTCCTCCTCCTCCTCTTCCTCCTCCTCCCCATGGTAGTATTGTGGTGGGAGGCTGTGTTGCCCGCTTCACTCAGGGGTTGCTCACAGTTCAGCTTCCCATGTTCCATCTCCTTCGTTAATATGTAAGAAAAAGCGGGATGCTGGACGCGGGCCAAGTGAGGATTTTTCTCTTTGAGGCTCAGTCATCTGTTCTTGACCCTACCTCGCTAACGCAGGAAATGGCGAATATGTATGAAACAAAGATGTATATATGTAGATATATAGATACATAGATAGATGTGTGTGTGCGTGTCTGTTCGTATGTGTGTAAGAGAGAGAGAGAGAGAGAGAGAGAGAGAGAGAGAGAGAGAGAGAGAGAGAGAGAGGGAGAGAGAGAGAGAGAATTGTATCCAGTAAGAGGTGAAAAAGTATTTGATTACAAAGAATTACTTCCATAAGGTTAATTACCTGGATGAATTTTATTTACTTTCTGGTCTCAAAAGTACAAGAATAACACACAGTTTGCACTCAAAACTCAGACATCAACCTGTTGCAAAGCTTGGCAGGGGGAAGGGGGGAGGAACTGAAATATTTAACGTTGTATCGTATGTACTTTTATAGTCCTTGTCCCTGAGGTATTACACAACACACAACTTCGAACAAATACTGTTGACAACGTTACTGTAACAACCAGACAGACGTGCGGGGCCTGTATGAGGTGGAGTTAAACTCTCTCTCTCTCTCTCTCTCTCTCTCTCTCTCTCTCTCTCTCTCTCTCTCTCTCTCTCTCTCTCTCTCTCTCTCTCTCTCTCCAGGACTGTGGCTGTTGTCTGTGAAGGTAGCTAAGCATCAGGTTTACTTGAGTCAGGTTATGTAAGTTGACGACCCTTGTACACGACGGTACGACCCTTGGGTATGCTGGCTCATAAGGGTGACATCAAAGACCAGATCATTATTCGTAAGGGTCGTACCATCGTGCTCAAGGGTCATACGGTCGACCTCAATAGGTCAACTGTAGGCGTTAGCGGCGATGCATTGTTAGACTGTGACAGTACTGGCGATACAGAGGCGTGTGGCAGTGTCGACCTCCCACCCGCCATTACGAATTCACAGAGAGAGCAGAGCGCGAGCGGCCTTTCTTATTCATTAGTAGATAATCTCCCCCAGGGAACACATCTAAAGGGAAACTATTGAGACACAAGCTACAGTACAAGACGCGATAATGAACTTCCTAAGACGATCTATTTCGCCTTACGTTTCTGTAGCTCTCTACGGTGTTCCTGCGGTGAACGCTACGCTCTGCTCTCGTCTTTTTTGCAATATTTCGTCGTAATTACTCGTAAGTAAGTAAGTAAGTGCTTTCTCTTGTATCTTTATTGACTAACTCCCATATGAATGTTTTTTATCCTTTTTTTCTTGACTTCAATAAAGTTTACAGGATGGGGATCAAGTTGACATGTGTCCCTCCGTCCTCCTCTCCCACATGACTCCCCGGAGATCAACACAAAAATAAATCTTATTTTAACTGGTTAGTCACTGAAGGTTCTCGGCTGTGGTTTGTGTTGTAGACTAACAGTTAACCTCGCTGGCCTTGTAATGGTGGTTTACACCGTGGAATCAGGGGAGACATGCGTATGTACCCAAGTAAAATGTGTAAGATAAGAAAAAGTTTGTTTAGTGTAGGTTTACCAGTATATCAAAACCTGTAGCACAGCAGCGCAACCCCTGGGGATAATGACCTGACCTTTGACCTGAGACTTATGGGGCAAATCTAAAGCCTGGACATCACACCCATAAGTCGCACTCTCGTGTGCAGTAATTACTCCGTCAAGCTCAAGGGTCGTAATGTCGTGTTCAAGGGCTCGTGCCGTGCACAAGGGTAGTCGCAATATTGTTCGTAGAAGATTAAGGCAAAACAGTGATATAATTTCTCGCTTCGACATCTCACATCCGTCTCAAGCGAACGTCATTTTGAGCGAATATAATATATCACTGTATCAACAATCAGTTAATGCGTTCACTGGTTTAATTGATAATGTGTGTGTGTGTGTGTGTGTGTGTGTGTGTGTGTGTGTACTCAGGCCCCTTCATCCCTCATATATGACCTCCAGAGGAAGGTAATCCACCGAGGAAAGCCGCCAGTTAGTAAGTGTCTTCCTGGTTCTCGCTCGTGTGGTGTGTGTTGTGACTGAGGTCCGGCAGCCGAGGACATCCTGCACTCGAGGGTGGCCAGTTTGGATGCTCGATGTTGTTTTCGGTTCCTGTGCACCGACGAGGCTCAGTCAAGAGGCCACACTGCTCTTGTTGTTGTGATGGCGTGGTAGAGCTAATCATGTCGCCAGATTGCGATATGAAAGTATTACTTTGGTCATGACAGGCATCAAGGGGCTTTGCAGTAGGCCACATTGGCTACGAATGCTCCAGTATTTTTGTTCATTTCCATCGCTAACTTGACTAAGTTCACGTGTCTGTCCCAGCGTCAGCAGAGTCATGCAACATGCAGAGCAGGAGGTGGACTTCCTGACCACACGGTTGGTCAAACTTGACAGCACTGTCATGCAAGTTTGCAGATGTTTGTCTTGTAGTTTGATAACTTACGATCAGACGAACGTGATCTTACATAGTATTTTTTTAAATCAGTGCCGCCAACACCATATAGGCCATGGCTATTGCCACAAGACCTCAGATCCAAATTAGCGACGAGTGTTGATCGATGTTCTGTATCAGCTTGAGGCTGGTGACCGAGTCTCTACGCAGTATCAATACTGCAGAAGGTTGAGGTCGGGAACCATCTTACACCAGATGGTAACTGTCACCATCTTTATGAACAGTCACCTACCCGTGTCTCCATCTCGATCCTAAGACGTAGATAGGTAGCCATGACCGGGATCTCTCAGAACTGTGTTAGGTTCCACGTGAAGTGCCTCACTACTTCGTGAATTCCTTTGTTTACATCGACCCTCACCACTGCTGACCATTTCTTCTGTGGCCGACGATATGGCCTGGCCAGGAGGTGCAACTCAAGGATCCAGTGAATTCTGGAGTCTTGATCATGACGGACAATACGCCCGCTGAACATGATGGCCTGCTCATTAACCTGACCCGTCAGTGGTAACCACAACCCCTTCCATCTGATACGCTATCATGGTCTACAATCATAAACAACCAGTCTAGCTCCACACCATCACCATCATCTTCCGGGGTCTGCACGCTACAAGGAAAACACAAACTATGACAAAATCGCTCCTGGAAAAGTTCAGGTAATTGGAGTCATAAAGAAAATATTATGAGAAAAAATCTGAGACTTTTCCCGCCTTAGTGAGTTAGTTTCAGGAACAGACGAAGCAATAGCTTGATTTGCATACATCCACACTTGTAGTTATCATGTATAATGTTTTCATAAATACAACCTCATCTAGATTCAGTATCAACATAATTTTTATCAACTTCTTTGTGGTTGTCTTGTACCAGATGTCTTCCTCTCACTATGACGTCATCATTCTTCATCTTTTCAAGGAATGAAACACGTGTCAGTCAGCTGCTACGTTGTCACGTGTAAAACTAATAACAGCAGAAGGCAACAAATTGTTCCGGGATCCGGCGTCATGCAATGTTCACGTCGTCTGGTTCTGTTTGATGTCTTTCATCAACACTGACTGCAGAACCCCAGGCCAGTCCGGAGCTGTGAGGCCGAAGCGGAATCGTCTCATAATTTGATGTGTAAGAAAAGGATATACTAGACGTCGTCGTATGAGAAGTTATCACCCTTATCACCTCTCACTGTACGTTCTAATGAGGCAAGTCAGCAACTGTGACAGTACCTTCGGTAATCCTATGTTGTTAGCCAATTTCACGTTATTGGTCTGCTTAATGTGAGGCAATGTTGCCTCGAGACGAGATGACCCCATAACTTACAGCTAACTGACAGTTATAATTTACCACGTAAGTGAGGCTTATCTTCCAAGATTGTGTCACACAGTATCCTCCACCGAACGAAGCGCATGAGATTAGCGTTGTCATGCATCGTATATCCTGTGACCTAGTTTCATGCATCTGAAAATTTAGAAGTCGTCATCAACTGCTGGGTAGATAGACACAACTATGAATATATATAGAACACATTCCAACCAGCATAGAATATAGATGTCCATTGTGAGAGGAGAGAGTAGCGTCATCCTGTGTTGCAGTAGCGTGTGTGAACGATGAGCACACTGAGGTAACTAGTAATATTGTAATGCAAACACAACAACGTATTGTGGGCGGATCTCTCGCTCGCTCCTCATGAGAGTAAAAGATTGGAAGCTGAAATTGAAATATCCACTTGGATGTGGTAAGTGATCTTGTCTTGTTAAGGAAACACAGTTGAATCTCTCTCTCTCTCTCTCTCTCTCTCTCTCTCTCTCTCTCTCTCTCTCTCTCTCTCTCTCTCTCTCTCTCTCTCTCTCTCTCTCTCTCTCTCTCTCTCTCTCTCTCTCTCCTAAAAGAGTATGATTATTTCTTTTACGTTTGTCTCACATTTTACTTATGATCACATCGCGTTGATATTCAAGGCCCCAGCAGATGCCCACCACCACCAGCGATCCTGACTCAGACGTAAGGATCCACCAGTGATCCAGATGCAGTAAGACCCGCGTGGGTGGATCATGTAACCTGTCCAGCAGTATGTGTGGCATGGTGGTGTGCCTTGCTCAACGTAGACCATCTCCACCACTGTGGAGTAACACACGACGACCATCACCACCACTGTGGAGTAACACACGACGACCATCACCACCACTGTGGAGTAACACACGACGACCATCACCACCACTGTGGAGTAACACACGACGACCATCACCACCACTGTGGAGTAACACACGACGACCATCACCACCACTGTGGAGTAACACACGACGACCATCACCACCACTGTGGAGTAACACACGACGACCATCACCACCACTGTGGAGTAACACACGACGACCATCACCACCACTGTGGAGTAACACACGACGACCATCACCACCACTGTGGAGTAACACACGACGACCATCACCACCACTGTGGAGTAACACACGACGACCATCACCACCACTGTGGAGTAACACACGACGACCATCACCACCACTGTGGAGTAACACACGACGACCATCACCACCACTGTGGAGTAACACACGACGCATTAATCCCAAGGGAATAATACCAGTCTCGTTAATCAGCAGTGTTAAATAGTGTGTAGTAATACCCGGCGCATTTATCACGTGTTAATCAATATGGAGTAATATTGGACGCATTAATCAAAAGTATTAATCGCTGTGGAGTGATGCCGGATGAATTGATAACCAGTATTAATCACTGCGGAGTGATACGAGACACATTAATCACCGGTGTTAATCACTTCACAGATCCCCAATACTGAGGTGTCGAGCCTGTGTTGATAGGTTGCCAGGCAATGATTGATGGTGGCCGTGATCACCCTGAAACCCTGGCGTGGGTTGCCTCCCCACTTGATGATAGCTCCTGTATATATATATATATATATATATATATATATATATATATATATATATATATATATATATATATATATATTATATATGTGTGTTATTCCATGTGTGGCGAGGTGGCGATAGGAATAAATAAAGGCAGACAGTATGAATTATGTACATGTGCATATATGTATATGTCTGTGTGTGTATATATATGTGTACATTGAGATGTA